>NW_003852664.1:836874-859122 GCF_000181295.1 Otolemur garnettii | reverse complement strand
GAAAAGACTTTGGACAGGCATACTTGTGAGAAACTGAGGCAGAATCCCATATGGCCGGGTTGGTTGTGGGTGTAAAACCCCCCTGACCTAAGGTTGGCCTGGTTGGTTGCAGGCATAAAACCCCCCTGACTTAAGGCCCACATGGGAGCGGAGGCTTGCAAACAAGTTTTCTGCATGTCTTAGGAATTTCCTAATTATGCCTTACGTAAAATTAAAGTAACTGCCTCCAGACCGTGAGACCAGCAAGGGTAGGTATTCAATCTACCTCTCTCCCCCAGAGCCTCAGTCTTCATCAGATAAGAACAAAGAAGTAATGGCTAACAACATGTTCCCCATTAAGTTATGTTAGAAGGATTATGTTAGATAAAGTGGTATCAGTTAATCCATAGATTGCTAGCAAAGATCTGCTCATGAGATAGTCACAAGATATTTATTCATGAGATGGAGATGGATTATGGATTTCAATGAATATTAATGAGGTCATTGATGTACAGTGTGCATGTCCAGAGCTGGCTATACAAGCCAGGAGAAAATAAAGAATCTTGCCACTTCATGAAAGAGGGGTGGTCCCCTTTATTTATATTTACAATTTCAATTGCAGGTTTACGCTCCGTGACACCACTTCTCCCTGAGACCCTAACGGCAAAGAAGGGGTCAGTTTTACAGTGTTGGTGGGACTGCAAACGACTACAACCTCTTTGAGAGGAAGTATGAAGAATCCTCAAAGAACTCAAATTAAACCTCCCATTTGATACTGCAATCCCATTACTAAGAATCTATCCAGAAGAAAGAAAATCATTTTCTCATAATGATATTTGCACTAGAGTGTTGATTGCAGCTCAATTTACAATCACCAAAATGTGGAAACAGCCTAAATGCCCACCAACCCAGGCATGGATTCACAAGCTGTGGATATGTATTCAGCAATTAAAAAAGGCGACTTTACATACTTTGTATTAACCTGGATGGAGGTGGAACACATTCTTCTTAGTAAAGCATCACAAGAATGAAGAAGCAAGAATCCAATGTATTCAAATCTAACATAAAGGCAGTTGACAATCTAATATAAGGTCGGGGTTAGGGGAATGAGGTAGTGGGAGAGGGTAGGAGGGAGGGAGATGGGGAATCATGCTGCATGGCACACTTCTTGGAGGTAGGACACAATTATAAGAGAGAGTTTACCTAACAAATGCAATCAGTATAATCTAATTCTTTGTGCCCTCAATTAATCCCAAACAACAAAAATTTACACACACACACACACATATATATTATATGTGCACACACATAAATTCTATTGAATTATTTTTTACAAAATTTAGAATTTTCTAAGACACCAATAACTAGCACAAGAAGGACTATCTGATAGTATCTGGAAATATCTTAAGAACACAAAACACACACACAAAAGAAGAAGTAATCATAATCATAACAGTCAATGTTATTGTTATTATTCTGCAAGCTACAGAGATTTACTTCACATCTTTTTCCTCTTCTGACTTGTCTCTTTCTGTTCTACTCTTTGAGGTTATTTTCAAAGTATCAGTTTATTGGATTATTTTTATTTTAAGAAATTTAAGAAGAAATTTATGAAGATCCTATAATCCTCCAAAGTTCTTGCAACAATTTTTACTAGTACAAGAATAAAATTTCTTATCAATTCTATCCCTCCTATGACTTTACACAACGAATGCTTAATCTGTATCCCCAGTGACAACATGCTTTTCATGCTAACTGAAGAATTGGCTGCAGAATCTTACTAAACATTGTAGTCCCCTTGTAGACTATTCCTGTCCATCCTGCTTCTTTTCCTGAGTTCAGAGCCCCACTTTTTATGTATTCTGTGCCTTTCTTTCAAGCAGACACAATATTCATATGAATGTTTCAGGCCAAAATATATTTATGTAATTAATTGTTTATTCATTATAGACATGCATGTACAGAATTTCTGAGCCAGGAATAAAGGAATAAGAAGTAAAAATGAGATGACTTAGTTGAATGGGTTCTCTTCCTGTGTATGGGTCTCTCTAATTACTTGGGTCTTTCCAGTGTCATTCTTAGGTCCTTCCTGGAATCTTTGGCACCCAGCTGTTTGGATCCCGAGGGTCACATTCTCTCATGCAGCAAAGAATTGTAGGACTTATACAGTGTGCTATCCTAAATTCTCCATTCCCACATTGATTTTTACAATGACCACCAAGGAATTTACATGCATGACTCCAATCGGTGATAAAATGGTGCTCTTTACCTCTGGCTGAAAGAAGGCAAGAATGGCTGGAATTAATGATCAAGAAAGTAAAGACTGAGGTATAAAAGCAGGCACATAACAAGGCACAGACAACAGAAGAAGAAAAGAAAGAGAGATACTTACATGAAATCATTTGTCCATACTGGAGTAAATAAAAAAGTATCTAGTTCCTAAGGTAGAAGTTTTGAAATACCCATTTGAAATAATCTGACTCAATAAGTGATACTTGCAGAGCTTGCAATTTACTGAAACTATCCTCTTGTTTGTCTTGCTCATATCTCAGAAATATAAGGGGATTAATCTTCAACCTCCCTCTCTGTTATTCACACTTGGTGAATGTTCTAGAGTGAATGCTCTCTTACAATGACTTCTCCCATTGTTCCTTATAGCGTTACTTCAGCAGTTCTAAGACACTGAAATGTTATATTTTATTTTCTTTAAATATTTCACCTCTTGGATCTACACCTTACAACTACCTGAAGAGAAGTTCTGCTTACAAAACGACAAGCAGAAGTAGTGGGCATAGTATTTCAGGAAGGCTCCTAACTGTCTAGTGTTACCTTGCCTTTTTCTCTCTCATCCTATAGATTCCAAAGCCATAAAACTTAAAAAAGTTTCCAATCTTATTTTGCACTATAACCTTTTTCATTTTGTAACATCAACTATCATATGGAATCAGGTAAGGATCTGAATACAAAGTCTTTCGGTCATTACCAGAAGTTCTGAATTAGACCTAGTTGAAGGTTTCTGGTCATTATCAGAAGTTCTGAACTAGACCTAGTTGAAGGTTTTTGTTTTCTGTTATCTCTGCATGGGAAAAAATACAAATAAATGATGTGGATCACCCACCAGAGAGTCAGGTTTTAGATCATTATAATAAATAGCTTTTTAGGAATTAACATTTTTATGAAATTCATGGAATGTATTGTCTTAGGAAGTACTTATCTACTAGATGTGCTATCTATTGTTTTAGGAAGTACCTATCTACTATTTGTGCTATTTGTAACCGCACAAATATAGCAAAGCCCTACTGGACATATTTCAGAAGGTGAGCCAGACAGGTGAGACATCATCACTGATGTCTGTAGGTGTATAATTTTATGTCAAAGACTTTTTTATTCTATAATTAACTAATGTTTTGTCCATATGTTTTAGTGCAACAAATTTTATGGAGGTGTTTTATAAACATAATATTTAAAATAAAGTGTGAATATTACTGATAAATTTTGCAGCAACTATTTGAAGTAATTGAAGATTTTGAGATTACTCTATAATTGGGTATTTTTTTTACTCTACTTTGGATTTAATGTGATAGAAACCAGCGTCTGAGAAATTCTATTTTCTTATAATTTTACAGTAAATGAAATAATACTAAATGGGTAACAGTGATGAAAAAAATAGTAATGATAATATTGAAAAACAAGTATTTATACTGAGATAATAGAGGTATATTTTATAATCCAATAACCTCAGTATAGTCTTCTTCACAGAATAATATATCACAGAATTAAGGCATTTTGAGAAAAGAACAAGTTAGCCCAAATCTGTGTATTATTTTCTTTTAGAAAATATTTTCTTGTGTTGAGCATAAAATAAAAATGCAGCATTCAATGTACTAATACGCATCAACTAGGCATGAGATTACTGCCTCAAAGAAATAAAATGTCACCAGAAACTCTACACACATTATAATCCATTCCCTCTATTCTAAGGGTAATCACCATCCTGAATTAAGCATTAACTTCCTTATCCTTTTATATATCTGTATTTTAAGTGTGCATTCTTTACTTCTGCTTCTGAATATGTAAATTCATATATAGAGAAATATATTCACACAAATGTATACATAAATGTATAAAGTCATGTGTCACTTTACGACAGGATATGTGCTGAGAAATGTGGCATCAAGCAATTCTGTGATTATATGAACCTCATAGAGTTCATATTTACATAAACCTAGATGGTACAGCCTACTACACCCCTAGGTTATAAAGTATACTGTATTTTTCCTAGTCTGCAAACCTGTGTGGCCTGTAACCATATTGAATATTGTAGGCAGTTGTAACACAATGGTAAGCATTTGTGTATCTAAACATGGTAATAGTACAGCAAAATATAGTATGTGTTTTATAAGTTATGAGGCTACTTCATATATGTGGTCTAACCTTGACTGAAAATTTGTTGTGCTATGTAAGACTGTGCATACAGATAGTTCCTGACTTGCTCCCAATACTAGAGAAAGAGCTTTTCTCCATTGAAAATGTTAGCTATGGGCTTGTCAGATATGGCCTTTGTAGTGGTGTTGAGCTGTTTACCTTTTGTATCTAACAATGTTGCATTTTGTCAAATGCTTTTCAACATTTATTGACATGATCGTATGGCTTTTGTCACTTGTTCTTTAATATTATTTTTTTTAAATCAATCATATTTATTGATTTGAGTATGTTAGACCATCCTTGAATCTCTGACATAAATCTCACTTGATCATAGTAACTAGTCCTTTTAATTTGCTGTTGAATTCAATTTGCTACTATTGTATTGAGAATTTTTGTGTCTATGTTCATCAGGAATATTGGCCTGCAATTATCTTTTCTGTTAGAGTTCTTATCTGGCTTTGATTCCTGAGTAATACTGGCTTTACAAAATGAGTCTGGAAGTTTTCCCTCTTCTACAACTTTTAGAAAGAAAAGTATGGAAACTAGTTCTTAAATGTTTGGTAGATTATAACCTAAGACTTTGTTTAATTTATCAATTATAGAAGACTTTTTAGCAACATTTCTAAATGTCAATATCAATCAAAAAGAGTTTCAATACCATAAAAAATACATGCAAAATAATAAATACTTAGGAATATACTTCACAATGGAGGTGAAAGATCTCTACAAGGAGAACTCAAAAAGTGGGAAAAACAAGTCATAGATGACAGAAACAAATGGAAAACATCTTATGTTCATTTTTGGAAGAAACCACATTATTAAAGAGTCCATACTGCCAAAAGTTTTACAGATTCAGCACAATATTTATCAAAATACCAATGTCTGATTTCAGAGATCTGGAGAAAAATAATCCTAAATTTTATGTGGAACTAAAAAGCCCAAATAGCCAAAGCAATCTTAAGCAGAAAGAATAAGTCTATAGGTATCACATTGCCTCACTTCAAATTATACTGCAAGGCTACAGCAACTATGACAGACCAGTACTAATACAAAGGTAGAGACATAGACCAATGGTATAGGTGGGGAATCCAGAAATAAATCCCCCCCACACACATATCACATATATACACACAGAATATATATTTATGCATATATATATATACACATACATATATACACAGATCATTGGAACAAGTACAGAATCCAGAAATAAAGCCTTATTTATACACACACACAAGATATCGTATATATAAAGAATATCCTGTATATAAATAACCAACAGATTTTTCTTTTTCTATTGTCTGTTTTTAGCAGACAATAATATATACTGAAGGAAGGATGCCCTCTTCAAGAAATGATTCTGGGAACACTGGATAGTCACAGTAGAAGAATGAAACAAGATTCCTCTCTTTCATTATATACAAAAATTAACTCAAGATGTATTAAAGACCTAAAACGTAAGGCCTGAAACCATAATAATTATGAAAGAAATCATAGAAAAACTTCATCTAACACTAGCCTAGGCAAAGAATTTATGACTAAGATCACAAAAACAAACACAGCCGCAATAAAATAAATAGGCTTAGTTTTTAAAAGTTTATAAACATCAAAGGAAATAAATCAACCTAGCAAATGCACAACCTAGAGAATGAGAGAAAATATTCACAAACTATACATCCCAGAAAGGGTTCAAACACTGAATCTACAAATAACTCAAGCAAATCAGCAAGAAAAAAAATCCTGTAGTCTGCTTTCATTTCTTTTCATCCTTTCTTCTGCTCATACCATATATTTACAAAAAAGTCTTCAAGTTCACAGATTCTTTTAACTGCTTGATCATTTCTGCTACTGATACTCTATTGCATTTTTCATTTCATTAATTATATTTTTAAGCTCCAGACTTTCTATTTTTTGTTTGCTTTTGTTTTATAATTTAAATTCATTTGTTAAATTTCTCATTTTGAGCATTCGTTGATTTCCATATATTTTTGAATTATTTGAATTTTCTTGAAGTTTGCTGAACTTTCTTAAAACAATTATTTTAATTATCATTATGATTATTATTACTTTGGGGGGATCAGGCAACTTGTTTCTCTCCATTTCTTTAAGGGAAGTTACTGGTGGTTTATTTTGATTCTTTAATGGTGACACGTTTCTCTCATTGTTCTTGTTCACTGTGGTTATGTGTTAGTGTCTGCACATTTTAAGAAGTAGGGATTTATTTCAGTCATTGCAAATTGGCTTTTTCCATAAAAGCCCTTCACCAATAAGCTAATTCAGAGATTCTGGACAGGTGCTTCGTGTGGTCTGCAGGTGAGCTTGCTACTAGACTTCTTAGGACACCTAGCCTGGTGCCTAGGTCAGCAGGTAAGCAGACCTGGTGCCTTAGTCTGCAAGATTGGGCCTAAAACATGATTCTCTTGAGCAGGCCATGACTGGGTCTCCAGAACTGAGTATGGAGTAAGGCTCTATAAGACCAGTCCTAGATCTTGTGTTCTCAGGGGCCAACAACAGAGAAGCTTGTGTCCACATGGGTTGATCTGGTATTGGGGATGGCCCTGAGCCTCATTCTGTAAGGACCAGCCAGGTACTGGGATGAGGATGGTACCTGTGTCACCTAAGACAGGCCTGTCACCTAAGTCTACAGGGGCAGTCTAGGCCTTGAGTCCATGGAACCCAGGTCAACAAAGTGTATCTGAAACCTTAGTCCTTCATTGCCAACCTGCACCAGGGTCTCCTGGGTGGGCCTGGACACTGTGTTTACTACAGAAGACCTAAACCTGAGTCCACTAGAGGCATGGGACATGCAAATAGGCTTAGAGCTGGAATTGTGCATGATGCCTGGGAGCCTGGAGCCACACAGGCTGGCTTAGAGACTGGGCATTTGGGGGCTAGCCTGGTACCTGTGTCCACAGGACAAGTGCTGGAGCTTGGGCTGGAAAGGCTGGTCCTGTGTTGGCATCTACTGAAAGACGCCTATACCTTGGGTCTGGTGGAGCAGTCCTAAAGTCTGCGGCTACTGGGCATGTGAACATGGGAAGTGGTTTTGCACTGGGTAGGCTTGAATCCTGTGTCTGCTGTGGGTGCTAGCCCAGTGCCTGAAACCAGGGTCCTGCCAAGTACCAGAATGAGTCTGAAGCTCAGGGTTTTGTAGGCCTAGCTAAGTCTGTGTTAGCCTAAAAACTGGACTGACACTGGAACAGGTCCAAAAGCCTAGTGCCACTGGAACAGGCCTGGCAATAGAGCAGGTTTAGACACTAAATCCACTGGGCAGGTGGCCTGAGGCTTCTAAATTTGGCCCGGTGCCAAAGAAGGTGTGGCAGTTCAGTCCTGTAGCACCAGCACAGAGTCTGGGCCCAGGGGGGCCTGCCCAGCACTGTGTTTTACTTAGGTGGGCCCAGTAAGTTCAATTCATTTCCCTTTCTTTTCTTCATGAGAAGGCGACCTGTTGCGCTGTGCTGTCTGGGTTCAAGGGAAGGGTGACAGTAAGGCAAAACGGTCCTTCCCACCCTCTTCAATGTGTGTTTTTCTCTTATTTCTGTGCTCCACTACATATATATCTTTCATTGGATTTCTTTAGATTCTATGAAGTTATTTTCATGCATGGATAATTGTTCAAATTAATGACTCTGTGTGGGACAAGAAGCACTGGAACATCCTATTCCATGGTCCTATGGACTCCTGGTTCAATTTAGTCCACGAAAATTCTCTTTAAACTAAGTTAACAATCCGCAGTCTAGAATTTTGTTGCTTGTATGCTTTGTTAAGTTATCTTAATCACACCATCCCTTGAATTAACAAGAACACTGTAATTACTCTTTTGATAAAATACTATAGTTTTTGCATCCAAGGATGTAAGGGTCTTAGACAGTGGCAATCAACCAAAAAAACAGATGTTTTTCCAGTTGCCAGGTAATAGAGAAACTGAGAAAGAGCACAAGAACACCGACATTTAAAACCACGAGACAACAGCACAAAGGCACTAACAACATTTCAAAAGGGAGTAGGTTTGCTGAAAATGACCAGAGAATTTTTCTGCAAGGAACTAGTAGAGACATTTGTGTAGCCAACATTCCACCAAAAAAAGCAGGCTCCATGTCTTTAAAAGGAAACTTCTTTCTAGTTTAAATATGACATTCGTTTGTCACAAAGAAAAAATATGAAAGTCAAGAACAGATAAGCAAATGGGGACTAAGACAGACAAACTTAGAATAATTACTTCATTTCAGCTGACAGGTACTGATTAAAATGAACCAGCCACACCTCTATTTATTTTCTTTTACCTGTGTTGCCTTTCTTTTTCCCATTTTTTGGCTCTTTAACTATTGTGGAAGAATCGCTTTTCTTTAAATTTGCCTTTTCAAACTTCAATCTGCAGATGGTTGTCAATGGTATTGCAGCACTGGTCACAGGTTGGGGAGAGCCCACTGCTAAAAAATATATACTTTGAAAATATTATAGAAAGGATTTTAGAAATAAGGACGTTAATGCATTTGCCTTTATTTCATGGCCCTGTATCTTATAAAAGTTTTTTTTTTTTTTTAATATACAGGACACATTTTTAAAATACAGTGGAATAAATGAATGATTTGCCTATCAATAAGGTTATCTCACATGGCTATCATAAGAATTAGTACAGGCAAAAGACAGACAAATGTTAGCTACTAAATTCATTATTATTAAGAAAAAGCAACGGTGCATATTTAAATCTATATAATACCTCATATCTATCTCAGAAAATTTCCAAAAATTGAGAGAATTTTAATGAGTATTTTCTAATTAATTTCTATAAAGATAAAAGTAAAATTATTCTCTTATTTAAAGTAATTTCCGCTCTTAGTTTACATTATTTATTGAGGTCCATTCACTTCTCCCCTTTTGGTGAGAATTTCTCAGCTAAGAAGTCATTTATGTTTGAATGTTAGAGCAGAATGGAAGGGAAAAATGGAATATTACAAATTCATTACAGTGTGACAGCCGATGGTATTAACAATGAGAGGTATCGTGGTAAACCAACGAAAGCAGCAACCTAAAGAAACAATGGAATTTAACTGAAAATAAGTAGATGTGAAGTTAGTCTCAGTTATGAATATAATAAAATTTGAAACCTTTAGCAAGGTATATTATCTGATTTAGCTTCTTTTAGCAAAACTAAAAAGTGGAGATTAATAATATCAAAGGAAAAGTTCATTCCATAACCCATTTTTCAAATCTATGAATACAGTAAATTCATTATATTTGAGTGTTGAATAAACACACCTTTAATAGATGGATTAAATCAATGTAGCATTATTCTCTTTTGTCCTTTTACATCTATATAAATGCACATTTTTATGCAATCAAGGTGAATTATGGCATTTAATAGTACATTGTACTTTAAAAATTAATAAAATAATTTCATTATCTGGGGACTGTAAATAAATGCAATGTGACATGCTGATGGTATTAATATAATGATTCCACTCTATCAATGATACTCATTTTTTTTTTAAATCCCACCTTATCTCCTAAAATGCAGATCTTTGACCTGTTCTGGTAATAATACTCACGTTACCTGGTAGAAAGTAGGTACCAAAGAAGAGCAAAATCGAGAAAGGAGGAAAGATCTTCATTGTAAATTATTTCTTAGGATAAAACAGTCTACTGATCATCTGTCTTAACTCAGGTGTTGTTGGAATAAGAAAAGATGAAACCTTTTTATTTCCGGAACTTTTCTTCATAGCCTTGATTACTGAGGCTTATTAACAGAGCAAGAACATCTTGCTCTTGGTTGAATTATACCACAATTGAAGAGGTAGTGAATTATACCACAATCAAAGAGGTGGTGGCCAGAAAAAGCCAGTGCGTTGTTACACAAAAACTCTATCTGCTGATTCCCCTTTACGGTCAGTATCTTTAAGAAACTTTCACAGTCACACAAACATGGGTATACATTGGCTTGGTGACCTAGACCAAAAATTGTTCTAGCAATTCACAGGATATCCCAGAAATACTTGGTTTCATATAATCACACCTACTATTTTAATGTCTCCAGTATTAACCATGGATCTTAATGTAACAAGAAATCCAAATCACAGAATTTTAGACTTAAATTAGCATGAGAGTACTTAATTTTATAACTAAAAGTATTGGGATCACTGGAAACCATTGTTCTAGGTGAAATCTCACAAGGATGGCAAAACAAACACATGTACTCCATACCAAACTGGAACTAATCCAGGTGGTCATGGTGGCTCATATGTGTAATACTATGCTCTGGGAGGCCAGAGTGGGAGGATCATTTGAACTCAGGAATAGGACAGCAGCCTGAGCAAGAATGAGACTCCGTTTCTACTAAATATAGAAAACTTGGCTGGATGTGGTAGCATGTCTATAGTACCAGGTACTCAGGAAGCTAAGGCAGCAGGATCACTTGAACCCAGGAGGCTGAGGTTGTTGTGAATCAGGCTGACACCAGGGACACTAAACTGGGGTTAGTAAGACCCTTTCTTGGAAAAAAAAATGGAACTAATTGGGCAGCACCTGTGGCTCAAAGCAGTAAGGCACCAGCCTATATACCAGAGGTGGTGGGTTCAAACCTGGCCCTGGCCAAAAATACTGATTAAAAATAAATGGAACTAATTTATCAACACTTCAATGCACATATGGACGTAAATCTCTCAATGAAAACCAAGGTGGGTGGAGGAGAGAAGAGGGAAGATGGGAGGGTAAATTCACACCTATTGGATACAGTGATACTTTCAGGGTGAAGGGGACACTTAAAACTTTGACTCAATCTGTACAAAAACAAAGTATGTAAACTGGAATGATTAGGAGTGTACCTATGAAAACCTGTGTACCCCCTAATATTCTGAAATGAAAAGTATTGAAATTCAGACTGGTCGTTTTTTTATATTACATATTCTTTTCAATTTAAAATATATATGAATATAAATCATGAAAGTATACCAATTTATGGATCTTATATTATCTAGCTTAGTTGCACCTTAAAGTAAACCCTGTCCCCCCAACGAGAATTTATGTCAAAGCATAAACATTTAATTTTGTAAAATCAGAACGCGTTTCTTTGTTCTTGTTATTTACTGTGTGGTATAGAGTTATTTCCAGCTCATCTGTAATTTCTTCAAAGTTTATCATAGCAGATATAGCAAAAAGAGCTGAAATTGTTTCCCGTAAGAATCACTGACCCATTGGTTCTCTTACCACATCCAAAGAGGCCATTAAGACTGTGGCTCTAAGGGAGTCCCAGGCACTATTAGTCATCCTTACTTTACATCTGTGAGAGCATTATTTACAAAGGTGTCTACAAATAAAACATATACAAATAGACAGAATCTCGGAAAGTCTTCCTGAGCTATGAACAAGAATGGTTTCATTCTACAACCAAGTTCTACACTCTGCGAGATATGAATTAAAAGTGAAAGAAACACTTAAAGCTAAGAACCTGCTGAGTAGCACTTCACTGAAAGTCTCCCTATCCACTGACATAGTTTAAAATTGGTTAAGCCCATCTCTTTGGAAGATTAATTTCACAAACAGGCAGCAAACCTCTACTCAGTGCCTGTCACTCTTGTAGCTGCTATGGTGCAACTGTGGATAAAGCAGGGAATTTGTCGTGCATGAGAGAAAGTGCTAGTTGCTCACTGAAACCAAAATCCAAAATCAGTTTGAAAGCATTTATTGGGTGCCTTCTCTGCTGTCAAATCTCCTATGAATAGACCCACGAAAAGAAGAGCAGAAAAGATACAAGTTCTCATTTATTTTCTGTCTTATTTCTTTCCAAAGACATGACAGGGATTAGCATCACTGCCTTGTTAAAGGACTGATGCACTTAGAAATCTTATTTTGTATATTCTATGTGTTTAATCCAAATGAGGAAAAAATCAAACAGCAATATGAGAACTCAGGACCCTTGTGTTCCAGATCTAATCCTAAGTAGAACATGGAAACTACTCTCTCTTTTTTTAAAACAGGTAAACATTGCTTCAAGGTTTTATTATGCCTGTTGAACATATTAAATACATTCCACAGAATCTACTGCACACAGCAGAACTAGACTATTCCTTTCAACATTTATTATTTAAACATGAAAAAAACATATCATTTAAATTATTTTACATATATTAGAAATTTTAAATCATGTCAATTAGATTATTCAGGAATGCTCGGATTCACTGATTAAATGATCACCTCCTAATCATTCCACTTATGTAGAAAACAATAAACAAGATCATAAGATCTTGCCATTGCCTTAAGAAATTCCAATTATTTTGGAAAAGATGTGCAAATAAAGACCATGTATGTAACAAATCAGTAGGATAAGTGTCATAAAAGTTCTATGAAAATAGTTCTCATGGGTTTTCCAGGTGTGGCATGAGACTCAACATTGATGCTTACATATTACAAAGCTTCTGGACTAAAGTTTTTGTGAATCTAAGAAGAAGAAAAGGAGAAGGAGAAAAAGTGAAGGAGAAGAAAGAAGGGCAAGGAGAAGCTGCCGCCGCCTGGAATGACAGCAAGCACTAGTACTCTGAAGAAAACATTTCTCCTGCTTTATCTTCTCTTACATTTGGCTACTATCATTAGAGGTCTATAAAAAAACTTCACCTGGGCTGCGCCTGTGGCTCAAAGGAGTAGGGCGCAAACCCCATATACAGGAGGGGGTGGGTTCAAACCCAGCCCTGGCCAAACAAACAAACAAACAAACAAAAACCTCACCTGTTTGGATAATAAAAACACACAAAATATATTCACCTTTTAGTTGCCAAGGGATAAGGAGGATAAGTCCCCTTGGACAACTGAGAATGCCCTTCATGAGCAAAATTTCCCTAATGAAGTTTGTCTCTGTTTCTGACAAATTATTTGATTATTTTTCACTACCTGAGAAAGAAAGTTTCAATTTTCCCAAACACTTTAAAAAAAAAAGAAAGGCAGGGAGAGTTGAGAGACAGGAAGAACTCAGACGCGTGCTCATGTTCCAGTGTGGTCTTCATTAAAGACGTGGTCATTCTGCTTCCTTGTCATTTACCATCTAGACTTCAGTAACATCACAACCCTGTCTGCAAAAAATAATACCTAAACAATTGTCCAATACTCTTTTCCAAATTTACACTAATTATAGTGATCACTATGAGAAACATCACATCTGTGGAGTATAAATGCACAAGTTGTGAAGTCTTCTTCTCTGTTTGAGATACTCCTTCACTTACCAAAACTAGGACTACAGAAGATTTCATGGACATAGACATTGTTTGAGATTCAACAAGGAAATAGCAAGGGCGACGCTGCCATCTAAGTATCTGAAGAAATCATAATCATTGATAACTTCAAGTGAAGGCCTGCTAATAATAAGAACCATTATGGGGCACTTAACTTGCTCCAGGTACTTCTTAAAAACACATCTGTATTTTGTGAGGTGGGTACTATACCTCTTGCAATAACACACATGAGGACACTGAGGCAGAAGGTAAATTAAAATACTTAAGCTCCCCCAGATAGTAAATATTGCAGTTTGAAAAACAGGAATCTGAAATCATAACCTTTATCATTATGTGTGTACATCAATACATACTTTTGGTCTGTGGAAGGTCTGAAACTGTCTTCTCGGATTTTCTGAGTTACTGATGTCAAGGCGGATGTGAAAACATGTCAGAAAATGTGTGGAGGTTGGAGTGTCCTGGAACATTAAAGACGGAAGACGTTTTAATGCAGACATCGTTATCTGCGTCTCACTGCCCTGTTCTGAGCCTCACTGAACTGAAACAGAGCTGCCTGTGCTCAAAGTCACACAGCTGGTAACCATGGAAGGAACATGGCATATAGAAAAGTCCCTTGATCAGTGAACGGTGTTCAGTGATGTTTTGGTCATTGTGCTCTTTAAAATGCACAGTCAAAATTTAATTAATTTTATTTTAAAAATAAGACTCTGGAAGAGTTCATAGAAGCTATGTCAGTATTACGTAAAGAATACAGTCTTTTGCTATATGTATCATATGTGTGTATACACCTATACGAATGTGTATGTTATGTACATAGATGTGTGTTTCTATATGTAAAATCTGTTACACTGTTGAAAGAAAGCCAAGAAGTGAAATAGAATCAGTGAGGTAACCGCAGATTAGCAACAGAAGAAATCTCCATCATTAGGATGGCTGAAGGGAAGAGAAAATATTGTCAGAATTCTTGGGGCTTTCCCACGGAATCAACAACAATGGTGTGGGTTGCCAACAGGGGTAATTTTATTGAGTTTGCATTGAATCTGCAAATAAATTTAAAGAGAATTGATAGAAGAACCTTAGACCCGCTAGTATATACATCTGGTATACAATTCCATTAACTTTGAAGTTCTTCAATCTCTGTCAGTAATATTTTGTAACTTTATAACTCTGTGTTCAGTAAATTGAGTTTTTATGCTATTGTAAATAGAATTTTTATATTTTATATTCTAACTTATGAGAGATGTACAACAAATTTGTATTTTGACATCGTATGCAGTTTCCTTACTCGTAAACTAATTACAATCATTTTTAAGTTCTACTGGATTTTCTAGGTCATCAAGATGGACTTAGTATGTTTCTGATCTTGAATAATCTTTGTATAGGCTTCTTTTGACACCAGGCTCCTAACCTCCCTTTTCTTAGACCATTTACTTTTAAATATTTGTAGTTATAAATTATTTCTTGTCCTTTTGAGATATAAATATTCTTCCAGGTCCTTTCCAGTTTTGCAACCTGAGAATGTTTTTCTCAAGGATTTTCTCAAAGAATAGATGATAACCAGGAACCAGGGTTTTCCAGAATTTTAGGTCAATGTTATTTAAAAACTTGGAAAAATAAATACGATCTAGATTTTGAGACTTGGAGGGAGAAGCAAGCCTTTTGAAGGAAATTGACAATATAGAATAAGATGCACGTATAGGGCGGTGACCAAGTAAAAATCTAAAATGAAAAAAGCTGTGACTTCTAACTTCATGGATCTGCAAATGAGGAAGAAAAAAACTCTTCTTGGGAAAAGGCTAGGACAGATACGGTGTCATTTGGAGAAAAGAAAGGGATATTGCAATAGAAAAAGAGTCCAGGGAAAACAGAATCAAATGACAAGTCAGTTCAAAGTGAAGGAAACTTTGTCCATAATTGATGCAGCCAAAAGAAGGATAATTTAGGCGACTTTGAAGTAATAATGCTTTCCTGTGATCTCTCGATTGGAAACTAAGCTCACGCACAGTATAAGGCGCAACTGATAGGTAAGGTTGAAGACCCAAGAACACCCTGTAAGATCAAGAACATAACAAAACTAATTAAAGATGGAAAATTCTTACTGATCAGCATGTAATAGTTCAATCTAACCACACGGCTATTTCAGAATAAACTGTTCTCAAAATATAGCCTTTCTATATTCAAATCCAAGCTCCACTGATATTCTAAATAGTGATATGCATTAGATTAGTTAAAATTATATTACATAGTTAGAATAATGAAAACTATATGTTAGTAAGAGACCCAAAGGGAAAAAAATCAAAGCAATCTATTCACAAAGGCACAGAGGAAGCTAAAAAATATAAAAATTGACTTGACATTTGGCTATTCCACCTCTCTGAGTCATGAGTCCACTAACATTTGTGTTACCAGTGAAAGGAATTTGACTCTAGAGGAAGTGAGGGAGCAGTGTTGGAACTTTTTGTGTACAAAATACTTTTCTGAGAATCTTCCTTGTTGTCCTTTATCACTGCTGCCAACTCCTCTCAGCTCAAGGTCACAAGAACGTGGTAGTTACAGAGTTTATCAAAGTCAGGCCCCGGAATGTCAGGACACAGGCAGAAGAGCCATAGGAGAGATCAAGTTTTTTTCTCTTTCCTTTTTCCTCTTTCCCTTAAACTGTAGCACTAGGGTTAAGGATGTCGTCACTACGTTCTTTTAAAAGGAACATATTCAACAAAGTATTTTCACTTTTCTGCTAATATAGACTGCTCTCATGAAGATAATGAAAAGCCACGATGGAAAGTATATTTTCCTTTTAGTTATACCACAATGAATACCTATAATCCTACTAAATAACTGGCCTCCAAAATATAAAACTCTTAAAATGTAATAATCATTTTTATACAGCTTGATATTCTCATGGAAAGAGGAAGAATTAGCTTTGAAGAAGTTTATGTCTCTCCTATGTTCAAAACTTCCCCCAATTAAAGAAAGGATAAGCATTTATTGAGTTTCACCAGGCTTAGTATTTTATTAGACACTTTTCATTTGGTCTATTTAATTCTCATAATATCCTTTTTGAATAGTTACTGCTATTTCCATTTTAAAGAAAGGATAAGTTAGGTTCAGAGAAGGCATACTATATAGCTACCAGTAAATGCTATAAAAAAATAATCCAAATGTGCGTGTAGTGTGTCTGAAACATGACAGAAATTTATCTGTGGCTCATGAAATGTCAAAATGAGTAACACTGTCTGTAGTGGTCTCTCCTCCAGGCATTTATTCAGGGAACAAGATCCTAGACCATCTCAGAATTTTGTCTCCTTTAATGTGTGGTTTTCAAAGTCACCCCGGAAAGGGAAGGCAAAGCAAAATCTTGCAATGAAGCATTTTATCAAGTGGGCCCCCAAATGGTGCACATCACTTCCGCTGCCTGCACGCCTCTTATCATAGTTCAGTCATCCGACCACTCTTAAGGGCCGGGAGTCTGGGAAACGCAATCTGGCTGTGCTCAGAAGAAAGAGAAAAGGGGGTTGTCAAACAGCTGGCCTGTCTCAAGCACAAGCAACTTTTCTGGTCACCAAATATCCACTTAAATTTTTGTCTCACAGGTAAATGTTGAGCAATTTCTTTCCCTTCCCAAAGAAGACATCTCAAGATATCAGTCCAACAAAATAACCATCTGCAACTTCAGGATCTTCTAATTCGTGCAATTCTTTCTCTCTCATCTAGATATGATGTAGTTACCAAGCTATCATTCAGGAGATACGTAAGAATTTCAAAACAATACTGTTTAGGGTGGCACCTGTGGCTCAAGGTGTAGGCGCTGGTCCCATATACTGGAGGTGGTGGGTTCTAAAACCCAAAGTACAGGGAATATTTCAACTAAAGTTTTTGTAAAATTATTTCACCCTGTATTTATGATTTCATGAGAATCCATAACACTTAAGCAATTTATTTTTATGTCATACCCAACGTTGTTCATTTAGTGTTTTACTCTATATTCTTTACTATTTTCACTTAATTGCCAGCAGATTTTGGTCTCACCCGTCATCTTCTCTCTCTTATCTGTAAAGTTGCGTTCTTCTTTCAGCATACTATCTTTTCTTTTCTTTAAAGTAAGGGGTGGAGAAAAATACGTATTTAGTAACTATTCTGTGGAAGGTTCCATTCTAGGTAAGGAAGTATAGAAAAAAAGAAGGAGGACTTTGAAATTTAAATTATACCATCTTAGGCCAAACTGTAATTCATTTAAACTGTTGATGTTAAAAAAAATGCTAATCAATCTTAAAATAATTGAGAACAACATTTAGATTCAAGAAAAAGCCTTAGATTCTAAAACCAGTAGAGTTGAATCCCATCAATTGCTGCATGGAACTATTTCTTTTCTTTTCTTTTTCTTTCTTTCTTTTTCATTTCTTTTTTCTTTTTTTTTTTTTTTTTTTTTGTTTGTTTTTTGACAGTCTTTCAAAGTCCCAAGCTATGGCCCTGGGTTGAGTGCCATGGCGTCATCATAGCTCACAGCAAGCTCCAACTCTTGGGTTCAGATGATCATCCTCTTGCCTCAGTTTTTCTATTTTTAGTAGAGATGGTCTCACTCTTACTTAGGCTGGTCTTGAACTCATGAGCTCAAGCAATGCACCCACCTCAGCCTCCCAGAGTGCTAGGCTTATAGGCATGAGCTACAATGCCCAGCTAGCATGGAACCTTTTATTTCCCAAGTGTAGGAAACTAGAAGGAAAGGCTTTTTCAAATGTTACCTCATCACTGAGAACTGAACATTTTAATCTGTGATACCCTGAACATATATGTTAAACAAATTATATGATAGTTCGTTAAAAAGATTAGGAATTTAGAAATAAACCAGCAAGATTTCATGGATTGATTATGGCATTAAGCACGGACTGACTAAATAAACCTCTAAGTTTTTGACTCAAAGAAATTCATTCATTGACAAATGAGTGACTTCCTGTTATTAATAGGAGCAATGTGTTAATAATGGCTTGTGCACAATAAACAATCTGCTCACGACATTTTTAAATATCTAGAAAGTCATAATTGTGACATGAAATGAGAGTAAAGCTGTGTTTGCCCTTCCTTTGTCAGAAAGGTCAAGTGTCTGAGCATTTAATTTAAAAAGAAAAAACACTACAAAACACAACAGCACTATTTCACCAGTTGAAATGGCTCTGGAGTCTTCCATCAACTTCAAGAATTAGTTTCAAAGTGTTGCCTGCTTTCATTCAGTCTGCTACCAGCATGGAGCAGGCCACCTGCTGGGAATAAGGGAGCAGTGACAAGCAGTTATTATAGCAGTAGCCATAAGTTTATTGCTTATTGATACTAAACTTAAATCTTAGTAATTTTGAATTACTGAGTTAGCTTAGATTTATGGAGATGCACAATCATTTAGAATGGCATTCATTCCAGAAGGGTATATTATCTAAACCAATTTTCTTATAGTGATGCAATTGCAATACCATAGTTACGGTTGTATCAGCATTTCCATTATAAAGTCCTATTTTCAGGGTTTTATAATTTGACCATAAAAATTCTCTCCTTGTAGAAACTTGGCAAACAAGGTCTGAGGCATAGAACTGAAGGTTCTGTTTGTTGGTTTTGTTTTGTTGTTGTTGTTAGTTTTTTTAACTGAAATTAAAAACACACATGTTTGATCTATTCAGTCATTTTATGCTTTAATTCTGCAACCAACAAAAAAGAATATACCAAATTATATGAAGTAAATGGGAAGAATTGGGGGAAAGAACAATCACTAAGTTGATGGAAATGGTCAATTTTTATCAGTTACACATTAAGTGCCTGTGAGAGTAAAGAGAACACTGGTTTAGAATTAGGTGAAAAGACGCGAGTGAAAATCTCATCAATGGCAAGCCAGTGTCTGGGGCAAGTCACTCCACCTTGGAGTTTGAAGTCTCTCATCAAGGAGGCAGAGATAATCACACATTCCCATATACAGGCATGGGAATCAAGTAGGTAGAAATAAAGAGTTTGAAATTTTAAAAACACTCTATACCATGCTAGGTTATTTCTTTAGTTCACAGTGTTTTTTTGTTTTTTCTCTAAATTTGTATTAATAAATCTGTCTGTCTTAATCTACTGATTAAGATTTGTTATACATAAACTCCCCAAGTAGATTATCTGTATCCTCGTTTCCAAAGTGGCACACACGTATACATGTTGAATTCATGGCTAATTAAATCGGTTTTACATTTTCCTTTCAAAATTTAAAGTACTTGCCTATTTTGCCGACTGTCAGCATTTCTTGTTGAAATCAGTCCATCCTAAAAACATGACGGTTGCCCTCTTGTGGTCAGCAGAGAGTATGCACATTTGAATGCCAAAGAAGGGCTAATATTCCTGTCTGTATGAGCCAGATCCATAGGAAATTATGTAACTAATACAGTATATAAAATGAATCACAGATCCTGAAAAATCAAAATTATTCAATGTCAAACGGGAGAGTATTTCTCAGTATTGTATTATGGTAAATGATGAAGAAAAACCCAGGCTCTCATCACAGACTGCCTAGGCTCACTCCTACCTCTGCTACTTGCTAGATTTGCAAACTGGAAAGATACCTAGCAACTCTAAGACTCACTTTCCCACCACTGAGGTTGAGGATAATAACAGCAATAGCTTCTATTGTAGCAGAAGGGGTGATTGTAATAATTACACGGGCTAATCCATCTTCATCTGGTTTATGGTAGGTATTCAGAATTATTATCTATCGCTATGATGGTCTCCCTGTCTTCTGGTTCTGAGCATAACATCCTTTCCAAACTTGTCATTTCAGGGTAAGTACCTTCTTTAAAGTGTTTCTCCTTCAACACTTTGTTTCAAAAAGCTTAAAGAAGTCTAGTGGTCTATGTTTTCAAGGAAATGTGAGTATGTCTTGCACTAGGTAAGGTATCCAACATGACAAATCTTACCTTTGAAATATTGGCAACTAATGCTTTCACTTATAGTATAAAAATATAGTAGGCTAAGCACTGTGGGGTACACAGAAGCAAATATGTGGTCTTTATTATTCAGAAATTTATATTCACCTGTTAGAAACAGGACGTGCCAAAAAGAGGGCATCTATGTGAGAATGTTTTGCAGGGAAGAAAATATGAGATGCTATAATCTAAACAGGAAGCCATTCTGTTTGGTAAGGGCTAGAGAATTGAAAAAGGAATATCTTATCACATAATTATGGTACATTGAGCCAAGTATTGTCTCCCTAAAATTCCAACCCTCAGATACCAAGTTCCACAGAGTTATGTGCTATGGAATAGGAACACAGACTTGTTTTGTTATACAAATGAAAGAAGAGTTACCAACAACACTGTTACCTTAAGAGAGATAGTCAAGGATATGTCCCCTGATGAAAGAGCGAGACATCCATGTGAATGGAGTGGTTTGGGTACCGTCTACGGAATAGTCCAGTGTGCACTGTGGGTCACTTCAATTAACGTCAAAGTGGATCGTCTTCGGTCTTGCTCTTTACATTAATTGTTTATGTTATCAACACATACTAAATTATATGATTGCAATTCAAACGTTAATTGATCTCAAAATAGATCTATGCTTTTTAAATGATTATTGTTTACTGGAATACATGGAAAAAAATCTGAAAATTTTAATAACATACGGCAAGTGCGTTAACAGAAAGTGGGCAAACCATCTTTTGAGAATAATCAAAAGGGACGAGGAATATTGAGGGAAAGTCAGGAAACACTTTCTGAAGAGGAAGAGGGTTTACCGGAAGCTTGTCGTGTGAACAAATTTTAATCAGTTGAAGAAAGGAGGGAACCTGTTACTGACTTTTGTTACCATGAATCTCCAAGTTTTCTCTCTGCCGTGTTCTGGGCTGGGTCTCCAGTATAGATAGATACATGGGGGTTGAGTACTATTTACTATGCTCCATCCTCATGTTGGATGGTCATGTCACAAAAGGGGGCTTAAGATGGCCCCAGTGGGATTTTCTGGAACATAGAGCATAGAAGACAGACCCAAGGATGTGCTGGTGTGAAACTAGTAAGTCAACTCACACTCATTGAGATTTGGGCTCCTACAGGGAGCAATAGAAAGGAAATTCATTTGTTCAATACTCTTTAGTGATGGATTATTCCTAAGAACAGAGCACACTCCCTATCTTTAGAGAGCATATAGTATAATGAAAAAAAGTATTCTAGCAAATTGACTATTATGAAGGGCAAGATGACTTGTAATGTAAACATAAGGGTGTGCCAGGGACTCTGGGAATTTATAATATAAGGCAACTCATTCAATATAATTCAAGGAGTTGAGTTTAAGGAAAAACTACATAAGAATAGAAAATAATACCATGAATTAGGAGAAGTTAGTCATAGTAGAAATAATCTAAAATTTACTTAGGCAAATGCATTAAGCAGGAAGAGAGGGAGAGATTAAGTGGGCGTGGGAGGGAGCAGAGTGACAAGTGTCTGGTGGTGGTAATGGCTTGAAACAGATGTGGTTGATAAAAGGGTGCACTTGGTGCAGATTATTTAAAAGCAATTTTAAAACCAACAAAATTCAACCTACTGGTTATTATCACCATGGACCAGTGATTCTAAACAATGTCAGTGATAAAATTTCTGTACTGGGAAAAAAATCTTTTTTT
>NW_003852664.1:783477-836042 GCF_000181295.1 Otolemur garnettii | reverse complement strand
GTTTTCACACACAATCCAAGACACTTCCATCAAACTGGTTAACATAGCCTTCATGTAACTTTCTTAGTTATTATGTCAAAACTTTCATATGAGAAGTCCTGAGTTCCGGATCTGTATTCTACGCATCTTATATCAATCACTGCAAACCCCTTCACCATCTTTTACTAATTCTGGTTTTATTTTTACTATGTATTTTTGCTAGGCCTCAATTATCTGTGACATAGCAGTTATCACATATTAGCAGGAGGACACATTTTGAGATTTCTTAAGAGCATCTGTCAACATTTTTTGTTTAAATTGTTTTATAAGTGGCCTGGTGTTTTCCTGTTTAGAGAGTCTTTCTTTAGATATAGATTATTGGCATCTGCAAGAATTCCTATGTAAATTTTCTCAGGATGTTGTTAACAAATATTAAAACAGTTAATAATCAAATAGCGCTTATTATGTGCCAGATGCCATGATAAACGTCCAAAGCAATTTACATATTTTGATTCATTCCATTTTTTTTATAGAGTCTTCCTGGTAGGTACTATTGTTACCACCCATTTTGCAGATCAGGAAACCAAGGACAAAGAGGTTCTCATTATCACTACTGTATATTACTATTAGTTTCATTATCATACTACTATTAGTCTCATCAGTAATGTATACTACTATTAGTTATCATTAATTTGCACTACTATTAATTTCTTAACTGGGATGAATTGTTAACAGAGAGTTACCTAAGTGTAGTCAGATTGCCTGGTAAATGTGATACCTTACAGAGTAAAGCTTTCTCAGAATGAGACTTAGGGTGGGTGGACTTTAATAGACAGAAGCAAATGTGTAGCTCTTTCAGTTCTTTTTAATGTGCAGGCTGCTCTGTTGACCCCTTCATTAACTTTGAAGGGCAGAAGAGGAAACAAGTGCCTGGTAGAAAGGGGAGAAATGGAGGCGAGATAGTTACAACTATAGGAATCCAACAAAGACCCTTTGCAGGTACTTTTTGACAGCACCTGTCTGCCTCCAGTTTTTTCATAAAACTACATATTTACTCATCAGTATTTCTGCAGGAAACTCATCTACAGGGTATGGTACCAAATTCTTGATCAATTTGACTAAAGCGGAGAGTCTTTAGAGAAAAGAATCAACAGAGCATTTCAAACACTTTCTCCCTGCCTCCACTTGTTTTCATTCGTCTTGTTTTATCTTGATTCTGTTGTAACAGATGCCGATGGAGTTTTTGACACTGAGAATGCCAGATCTATCATTAACATGTTGCCAAACTGGGGAGGATTTACTAACAATATGTTTTGCCTGCCTCAGTTCTCTTCTTTTAATAGACAGGCTCATTTGAATAACATCTGAATAAAGGAGTTAATAATAGTAGCTTTAAACCAAAAGCCAGATTGGAATAATGAACAACTGACCCGAATCTTCACCCTGAATAGAAATTAATAGCATTAGCATAATTTTGGAGGCACAAAATAATCTGTCAGCGAGAAACTCTCCTTCCATCTTTCCCCCACCTCCCTTCCTACTACAATATTTTTAACACTTTTGCATCTTCTGACTGTACCTGCAAAGTAAGAAAGGGATATCTTAGATTGACATTAGATCAATTTTGTAATGCCAGCCAGTAAGTATTATTCGGAAATAGGTTCCTCGTTTTAATTCTTCCTAAATTAGATATCAAGTACATGTAGTGCCTGTTGTTATTTTCATATGCACACAATGCCTAAAAGACGTTGAGAAAACCGTTTTCCTTTTTAAAATTTCATATGTTATCATGTTATATTATATTTGTATGTGTGTTCATGAAAGAGAGGTGGGGGGACTCGAAGAGAGAGAGGGAACAAGAGAGAAAGGAGAAAATTGAATTCTAGACGGTAAGGCATTCAGACCCACCTATATATGATAGCATGAGTGGAAATTCACTGTAAGAAAGAATGATTTCTTCCTGTGAGAAGAGGAAGATGAGCAAGTGCCTGTCTGCAGGATCTCAAGGAGAGATATGTACATGGGGCAGGTACTTCAAAGAGTTATTTTATCTTGCAGCTACATTGCCAGAAGTAAATATGTTGGTTTTTCTATTGTTGTCGTTAATTGTTCTTGCAATATTAAATATAAAAAATGCATAGATTTTATGTGTACAATGTAATGAACACATGTAACTAACATCCAGATCCAAAATAGAAAGTTATCGGCATACCAGTCATTATCCATTGTGCCTTTTATTTATTTTTTTATTTTTTCGAGACAGAGTCTTATTTTGTCACCCTCGGTAGAGTGCCATGGCATCACAGCTCACACCAATCTCAAACTCTTGGGCTTAAGCGATTCTCTGCTTTAGCCTCCCAAGTCGTTGGGACTACAGGTGCCTGCCACAGTGCGTGGCTATTTTTAGAGACTAGGTTTCCTTCTGGCTCAGGCTGTTCTCAAACTCGTGAGCTCAGGCACTCCACTGGGCCTCCCAGAGTGCTAGGATTACAGGTGTGAGCCACTGCGCCCAGCCACTCATGCTGCCTTTTAAAAAGATAATCATTATTTGATGTCAATTGTCATAGATCAGCTTTGTGGGTTTTTAATTTCATATCAGGAGAACTATGCAGTATATAAAATTTAGAGTCTCAAATCTTTAATCCAACATCATGTTTGTGAGATCCATCCATTCATGCCAATAAGTTGTTCAATCAAAATCTCATATTATGAATGTACTGCCACTTATTCATCTATTTTGATTCTGGAGAAAAATTGAATTTTTAAAGCCTATGGTTATGCCAAATACTGCTATTACAAGAATTTTTTGCATGACTTTTGATTGACACAGGAGGGTTTTGTTAGGTATCCAATTTTTTTTTTTTTAAGATAGGTCCCAAATACTTAGAAAATCACTGATTATTCCTAGACCTCTCTACTTGGCTGAGAATCTAGAGATATTGCTTATAAGCAAACACTCTGGGCAAAACGATCTCTCTCTCTCTAATGGATTTGTTTATGTCAAAATCTCAAACTCTTCCTGGAAGCATTGCTACTTTCTGCTGCACTATTTTCCAAATTCTTCCACTTTCCCTGGAAAATGGCAACAGTAATTTTTACTTGGTATAAAAATGGCCATTAGGTGGAACTATTAACATGTCAAGATCAATATGTTTAAGAGTGGTTTGAGAAAAATTAGGAGACAAGAAAACAAATAATCAGTACTGACTTTATTTATTGGTATACTAAGAAACCAAAACAAAAATTAACTACAAGAGGTTGTAACCTTTTGAAATCCTTGCAATTATCTCTTTCTATTTATTATAGTTTTGCTTGACTTTCTAAATGAGCTAGCTATTCATTCTTCAGATTTTTCTGGAAAATAATTTCCACACAGTCAAATCATCATTGTATATACAAAACCCTAAAGTCTTCACCTCAAAAGCATTAAAATTAATAAATTAATTCAATAAAGTTGCAATATATGCAATCAACATTCAAAAATCAGTAGTGTTTCAATACTACTATTTCAAAAGAAATTTTCTACTATTTCTTTCTAGTTTCTACTATTTCAAAAAGAAATTTTAAAAAACCAATCCCATTTGACAACAGCTACAAAAGAAATAACACTTATGAATCAACTTCACCAAGGAGGCAAAAGTCTTGTACACTAAAAATGATGCAACACTAATAAACAAAATTGATAAATATACAAATGAATGGAAAGATATCCTGTGTTCATGGATTGAAATAATTAACATTTTTAAATGCCCAAATAAATCTACAGATTAATTGCATTCTCTATCAAAATTTTAATGACATTTTTCTTAGAAATAGGAAAAAAATTAAAATTCATAGGGAATCACAAAAAAATCCCGACAGCCATAGCAATTCTGTGCAGAAAGAGCAAAGCCGGAGTCATAACACTACCTAACTTCAAAACACACAACAAAGCTATAGTTATCAAAACAGCATAGTACTGGCATCAAAACACACCTGGACAAATGGAGAGAAATTGAGAGCTCATAAATAAATACATCTCTCTATGGTTAATTGATTATTAACAAATATTTCAAGAATGCACAATTGGGAAAGAATAGTCTTTTCATTAAATGATGCTGAGAAAACTGAATATCCACATACAAAACAAAGGAATTGAATCCCCATCTCATTCAAAAATTAACTCTAAATAGATTAAAGACGTAAATGTAAGACTTGAAATAGTAAAACTACTAGAAAAAAAAAAGGTATCACTTTGCACCTGTTAGAATGGGTATTGTCAAAAAGGAAAAAGGATAAGTGTTAGAGAGTAGATGGGAAAAATGGAACCCTTGCACACTGTTGGTCATAGTATAGATATGCTGGAAAACAATACTCATATAAAGGTTCAGCAAAAAATTAAAAACAAAGCTACCATATGATCCAGCAATCCTACTATGTAATATATATGCAATAGAACTAAAATCAGTGTATCAAAGAGATACTGCACTCCTATGTTGATTTCAGCGTTATTTATGATAGCCAAGATCTATATGATCAACCTAAGTATAATCAAAGAATAGATTTAAAAAGTGGTATATATACACATATATACTATTCAGCTTTTAAAAAATGAAATCGTGTCATTTGCAACAACATGGATAAATCTGGAGGACGTTATGTTAAGTGAAAGGAAATGAGCCAGACACAGAAAGACAAATACTGCATGATCTCACTTATGTGTGAAATCTAAAAAAGGAGAACCCACAGAATCAGAGAATTGTGCTTGCCAGAAGCTGGAGGGAGAAAGGATTGGGGAGATACTGAGTAAGGGGTTCAAAATTTCAGCTAATCAGGAGGAATAAGTTCCGGTTACGGTTAATGATAATGTATTCTGGGAAATAGCTAACATAGATTTTAATTGCTCTTACCACCAAAAAATAAGAAATGAGGTAATGCATATGTTAATTAGCTCAATTTAGACATTCCACAATGCAACATTCACAGCAGCATCTTGTATGAAATAAATATATAAAATGTTTTATTCGTCAATTGTATATTAACTAATTAACCAAAGAAACCTTGTGGCAGCATTCCTATAGGAAAAATCCATCATAACATACAGTAACTAGAGCATAGGTATAAAAGTCGACATTGATTCTTTTTTTCTTTGCGTAGTTATGAAAATATTACATCCCGGTCTACACATATTATTTCAATAATATTCACGTGAAGCAGAACAATTGGCAGTTAAAGCCTGTCTCTAGTTTAGCAGCCCATGCTTAACCTCTTTACTTCAGAGGAAATAGAAGCATCGACTAAATGAGTCAAAAGATCTTTAATGCTTTCGTTACTAGCCCTTCAAATGTAATGTTGCCACGGTAGAGATCCTTATTACTAATGGAAGTCACCCCATGCTTTTATATGAGTTCATTTTTATTTATCATTACATTCTCCACCTCCTAGTGCCATCCATTTGTGTAACGCTTAATTCCAGCAACTGTGGATCCTGATCTCTCCCTCAGTCTTCACTTGCAGGAGCTGAGTCTGGGGTGGGTTATGGAAGACTACGTTTGTGTGGAAGAGTATGGCGTCCTGTATCTTCTGAGTCCATATTGCCTAATCTGAGATTCACGAGTTTCTCCTGGCCCAGATGAGCTATCCTGTATGTATCAAGGAAGTCTGTGGAGCTGCACTCCAGCCTTTGCTCTATAAGCCTAGACTGTGAAGAAATGCAACCCCGTCACCCTTCACTATTGTCATCTGAATCTATACCACTTTACCCCCCTGTGTGATCTAGAGGACAGGAAATTTTCATCCCCTTTCCTCTAGTGATTAGCTGGTCTCTCTCTTGTACAGAAAGACCAAACTCTTTATCAGTCAGAACCTACTCTTGGTGTTTGACAACCCAAAATCTGTGATGTAGTTTTCATTTACTTTTTAAGAACTTTTAACTGCCACTGTTTTGTGGCAGTATTGGGGCCACTCTGCAAAGGCAGAAGGGACCCTTACCCAAAATATGGTTTGGATACAGAGACTGATGCCACACACACACACACACACCCAGACCAGTTATGGCCACACACACACATACACCCAGACCATAGGTTTAATAACTATGTAACTCTTGGCTATGAGGAGAGTGGGGAAGGTCTCTCAAGTACATTCAAAATGTTTTGGCTTCAGAAAAGCCTGGCTTAGGTTTTAAATTGCTATTAGGAGCCGACATCTGGGTGAACTTTCACACACACGTGATTTATATTTTCCACTGACGTCAGAGAGGGAGTATGTTGGGTTTCTTACCAGCTTGCCCAGGTGTGGCTCAAATGGAAGGAGGATAGGATAAATGGTTCAACTCTACCCGCTGCAGAACATCAAAAATGAAATCTGACTAATTACGAGGACACTGGGTGTGCCCAGGCATGACTACAGTCACCTGAGGTACCCAGATGGAAAAAAAAAAAGAAGAATATCTCATATTGATAAACTTTTCCTTTATTTAGAAAAGAAATAAAGTGCACAGTGGATATAACACTTGAGTTTAGCAAATAGGATTCTAACATATATTTCAAATCCAGGTGAATGACGTGGGGAAAAAAAAGAAGTAGATGATAGGAAGGAGGATCAGAGCTGTAGAATGGGACCAGGGTGCAGTTTTAAACAGAACGGTTAGGTCGGGCCTCACCTAGAAGAGGATGTTAAACAAATACTTGAAGCAGATGAACATGTTAGCCAAGCAGAATCTCACTGATGAAAGGAGCGGCCTGTCCAAAGAACTCTATTAAGAGTAGAGTATAAATGTCTTAACATAAGAATTAAGAAAGTAATGTGAAGGCAATATTAACCAGTTTGATGTAAGCATTTCAAATTGTATATAAAATCAGCACATTGTACTCCATACACGCATTAATGTAAACAGTTATTTAATAACAAATGAAGAGGTAAAAAAAAAAACCAGTAGTCAACTCTTTAAAAAAAGAAGACCTCTAGGAAGCTGGGTATATACTAGAACGTTGGAAAGATAGCAACAGCAGTCAGGAGTGAGGAAGGAAAGTGAGGAAGGGGAGAAGGAACAGGAGAAGATGAAGTTGTGCGGGTAAAATGAAGACATTATGAAAACTGTTACAGACTAATGCAAACAATTACTGGTGATATGGATGGGGAGTGCTGACAGGGGTTAAGCAGAGCTGTGGCATGGTTTTATTTATATTTAAAAGTGATTCCTGGCCAGGCTGGTTGGTGCTTCATGCCCGTAATTCCAGCACTCCGGGAAGCTCAGAAAGGAGGAACATTTAAGGCCATAACTTTATAGACCAGCCTGGGCAACATAGCAAGGTCCCACCTCTACAAAGATATTAAATATGTAAAAAAGATATCCCTGTAGCTGCCGCATTAAGGCTAGATAGTAGGAGGGAAAACATGAAAACTGAGAGTTAGGGGGGCTCCAGTTAAGAGGATATTACTGTAATCAGGATGAGAAATAGTTTTGACTCATATCTGAGTGTGAAGAATAGTAGATGGATTCTAACATATATTTTGGAGGGACTCAACAGGATTGGGTGTGTATGTAAGAGGAAAACGGGGGCTAAGAAAGACTGATGTTTTTTATTTGGGTAACTCTGGGCACCTGTGGCAGGTGAAACAGGTTTTCATAAAAACATATGAATTTAGCCAAGTTCTGCCTTCTTGTACTCTATTCATACAATTCTATAGATTAAAATAGTAGTGCACAAAAGGTAGAAACAGTTCTTAAAACATGAAGAAGTAATCCGTTAAGGTGGAAGCAAACAGGTTCAGTGTGTGAACATCAGACCCAGACATCCTGGTTTCAAATCCAGACTCTACCTCTGTCTTGTAAAGTGATTTTCAGCAAATCGGGCCCTTTCTTTATGCCCAAAGTGTCCTGTGATATAAATGGAAATAAGAGCTTGGATTTATTCTAGATGAGGGTACTGAAGTGTAAAGACCATGGTCTGTAGATTTATTGTTAAAACTGAATCTTTGCCAAATCCCTTACTGAATTATAACACTGTATTCTCCTCTTTGATCTCAATTTCTTTATTTGAGAAGCAAGAAAAATGAAACCTAACTGTATATTGGCTGGGACTATTTGGCACAGTAGGCATCCAACTATTAGAAGCTAATTATAACTTGACATTTCTCTTCATTTATAAATTTATTTTTCCTCTTTAAAAGTGATTTACCTAAGCTTACAACGTTTCACGGTATTTCATTTTTATCTTACTCCTATAAGCAAACGTAACATAAAACAGAATGGGCTCCAGAAAATACCAGTCTTATTCTAGGGATGGCACAAAGACGGCAAAAGGAAAACTGTTCAAAACACTCTTTCTTGGTTTCTGCTTTAAAATCGCTAATTGGTGAGACTAGGAAAAGTCATGAATTAGATCAAGTTTATGTTTAATGTCATTTCTATCAACTTTATTCTATGCATTTCTACTTTCTCTCACTTTTTCCGTCCCTAGCAAATTCTCCACTTATTATTTTCCCCCTCAAACCGTCAGAAGGACATTAGTTAAATATTAACCCCCACACAGATGACAATATAGACATATTTTCCTAAGTACAGATTCTTCTAACATTTAAAGAGTAGCACTTAACTCAGGACAGAGTGACATGTGTTAAATCTGCAGCTGCAAATAATAATAAAATCCATATTTAACAATGTCCTCTATGCAAGGCATCTAACATTACACATTAAAATGTGCAGATACACTTCTAAAATATGTTTGAAAATATATACATATAATAGTTATCCACAATAACAGCCAGGTACTAAATTATATAATCAATATTCTGAAATCTCACATTTCTTAATGTTTGAATAACAACCTTAACAAGAAAGAGTTTGACACTAATGCTGAATGAACATTTTTATGTTAGATATTCACGGTCTGTATCAGCTTTTTGGGGAGGGGGTCTGTACATGTTAGTTGAAAAGATAAAATGCTGGCTTTCTTGCTCTCTGCTTTCCTTTTAAAGGGATGTGGTACACCATCCTTAAGGATGTAAGAGGATCCTTATCTAACACAAGCAATCAGTGTAACCTGGTTCTGTGTCCCCTTCAATGAATCCTCAACAATAGAAAAAAAAAGTGAAAATGCTCATAAAAATACCTTAGGTAGGTATTACCCACATGTCATCTTTTTCTATTTTTAAAATGTGGAAACAGGAAGATTAACATCTCCCCAAATTTATAAAGGAAATTTGTCTTTAGTAAAATGAACATTTTTCAAGTATGGAAATAAGGGATTTAGATCATCTCTGTAGTTTTACACTAAAGGAACAAGCAAGCAAATGAAACAAGAATAAAAGAAGAAGCAACAAAATAAAAACAAAAGCTTCTATTGAGCAATGCCTACAAGGACTCCCATTATTCAGAATGTTTGATTTCTTCTTTCATTCATCATTTTTATCAATTTTTCCCCATATGACATATTTCAGATACTCGCAAGTTGAAAATAGACATGGCTCCTGTTCTCTAAGCCTGGACACACGACCCTTGGTACCAAGTTTCTTAAAACAGTTGGAATTAAAAATGGCTGAGGTGTCAGTATTTCAAAGCTTTTATGCTTAATTCAAACCCCAAAGATTCTTTGGCCTGTATTATGCAAAAACAAAAATACATAAATAAGTACAAGTTATGACTCCTGCCCTTAGATTGTTTAAAGTACCTTTTATTTATGGATTCAAATTTCTGAGAAATGCCTAATTAGAAAGTAAATTAAATGGTTATTACAATTGTATGTTAACTAGCCTTAGGCAAAACATTGATTCTTACTGAGTTTCTCCACCTTGATTTGGTAATTCATTTTTTTTTTTTTTGAGATAGAGTTTCACTATGTCACCCTCAGAAGAGTGCCATGGCATCACAGCTCACAGCAACCTCCAAATCTTGACCTTAAGCAATTCTCTTGCCTCAGTCTCCCAAATAGCTGGGACAACAGGCATCCACCACAATGCCCAGCTATTGGCAGTTGTCACTTTTGTTTAGCAGACCCGGGCCGGGTTCAAACCTGCTAGCCTTGGTGTATGTGGCCAGTGCCCTAACCATTGTACAACAGGCACCAAGCCTGATTTGGCCATTCATTTATTCACTCAGCCAACATATTAAACTCAAACTGTGGTCAAGGGAAATGCTACATGTTGAAGTGAAGAAGTAAGTGATATTATTTTTTTCTTTCTACATGACAAGCAATATAGACAAATAATCAAATAGTCATTCTATAATATGATAAGCATGCTAACAGAAATGTAAGAAAGTATATCAGATTTTAACAAAAAAGATAACTTCATCTGAGATAGTGGCTAAGATTTAATACAGGATAGTTTAAAGGATTCACTGCTGAGACGTAGCAAGTGATTGAGGTATTCTCTTTAGGTACAAAACTTAGGGTAGTGCCAAAATGCTCATCAAGCAAGATAAAATATATTTTAATAAGATGTTTTTTAAAACTAAGCTGGCAGAAAACTATGGACCATGGGCAGCCACCTACTTCTGTAAAGTTTTATTGAGATTTCTGTAAATGAAAATGTTAGGAAAAGTCATTCCTAGGAGAAACTGTCTGAGAAAACAGTGGAAGATTTGGGAATGGCACGTGACAGGTCAAAGAATGACAACTAATTAGCCCTGTGAGATTAAAACAAAAAAAGAAAAAAGTCTGAATTAAGTGGCTTTTTAAAAAAATAGGTTCTGCATTATAGAGTTTCTGTGAAAGTTTCTATCTACAGGAAGAAATGAATTAAATTAATTGACCTCCAACTGCTTATGATTTCTTTGAAAACATGATAGGCCTTTAATAACATCTGTTAAACTGAATAGTTTCCTTTCTATTATATGAAACCTAGAAGGAACAAGAAATAGAGAAGGGGGGCCAGGTGTGGTGGCTCACATCTGGGAGGCTGAGGCAGGTGGATACCCTAAGCTCAGAAGTTCCAGATCAGCCTGAGCAAGAGCCTTACCCTGTCCCTAGTAAAAATTGAAAAACTAGCTGGGTCCTGTGGGAAGCACTTATAGTTCCATAGTCCCAGCTACTAGGGAGGCTGAGACAAAAGGATTACTTAAGCCCAAGAATTTGAGGTTGCTGTGAGCTATGACAGGCATCTCACTCTACACAGGGTAACTGAGTGAGACTCTGTCAAAAGTAGAAGAGAGAGAGAGAGAAAGGGAAGGTGATATTGGGGAAAAACAGAAAAAAGACAAGGACTTTGAAGACACACTTTTGTTACTGTGAAGTCACACTATTTTTATTGTGCAATTTTGCTGCTCTGTTTTATATGAAATAAGAAAAATATGTAAATAAGTAAAAGACTTGTAGAAACCATATACTAGCTATACAGAATAATGAGGGAATATGAAATAAGGCCAAAGTAAGTGGGAAATGTTTAAGTTTTCTTCTAAGAAATGAAAATTTCCATGTATTTTAAATGAAAAAAATACTTATGATAGCCTATGATTGTGTAGGTTGATTGGAGGCATATATGTGGAAAGGTGGAGAGGGTTGGAAAGGATAAATCATTTGAAGTATAAATACAACATGAAAAATGAAAACAGCAGTGTTCAAAGGAGTGTTTACCAAGAATGGTATACCTACTTCTGTACCAAATGAAAAAGATAATGATATTTTTTCTATTATATATAAATATTATATAGGTAGATATTTTAACTGCATATACATCCAGCATAATTATATCTGGACTCAATTGTTCACTTATTATTCCTTCTTCCATAAAGCTCACCATCAACTTCAAGGTCAATGATGAATTCATTCAGGATGTGGGCAATTTCTGGACCCAGGGAGAAACCTTTAAGACCGTAGGGGCATGAAAGCCTAAAGTCTGGCTAAATCACCACTTAAGTACTGATTACTAGAGAATTTCAAGGGACTCCAGGCTTTCTATCTAGCAACCGACATCCCAGACACAGTGTTGAAATCCGAATAGGTTACGCATTTCAACTCAGCCATTCTATGGCCTTTACCAAGTCAGCCTGTCACTGATGTTTTTCTTCAAAATAGGAATAATACAACCAACTTCAAGGCAGTGTCAAAGACATTGATGAATCTCAACTTGTTATCACCAGGCTCCGTCATGTGCTGTCTGCAGACTCCTCGTTTACAACCCAAAACAAACAAACGATGTACGTTGTCGTTAAGCAGAGCGTCAAAAACACGAACTAGAGTCATATGAGAAACGCGGCTTTCTCCAGTGTCAACATCATGTTTATTCAGTGTTAACTCAACAACCACCAAAGATGAATCACCAACCTAAGAGAGGTAGAATAATTAATAAAACAAAGTAAAAGGTGCCCAGGCCATAAACTGATTTGCATTCTGTTTTTAAAAAGCACCCATCTCTGTAGTATCTGTTTGTGAGAGATGGTTTGAGGGAAGATGTCACAAAATACAGGCACTATGGAGGTGTGATGCTCAGGACCTGCGCACGTGTTTGTGGCAGGACCTCGCTCACTGAGAGCTCAGAGTCCTGCTGAAGAAAATGGCAGCGGTCACTTGGCCAGAGAGATCACTTGGGCGTGTTTAACTCTGCTGTTGGCTCATTTTCCTTCATTTGTGTAGAAGCTATCTACACTGGCTCCTTATTTTCAGAGCCAAATATCCATAGAAATGCTTACTTTTGCCATGGTGACTACAAAATCCTTTAGCAGTTTATATTTTCCATATTCAATGATATTTATTACCTTATGCCATGACAGCTTTATGATATAAGGGAATTATCCACAATGGTGATTGCAAACAAACTGGCATGTCCAAATTGAGAGAAAAAATAAATAAATATTGTTGTATCATTAGCAGGAAGTGAAAAACTTTCAGGTTCTAAACAGAGTCCTGGCCAAATCATATTCAGCCAAGAATTCCTTACTTCTGTGTGTGCTGCTGCTCACCCAACCTCTCCTAACCTCCGGACTTCATCTATGCCTCACTCTCTCCTGCCTTAATGCTGCTTCCGTCTTCAGGCTTACAAATTGAATCACTATTTTTTTCTGGTTTCTTCCTTATTCACTCAGCTTCTCAAAAATGCCTATACTCTTCCTTCCTGCCTAATCCTTTCTCATTTTCTTTCAAACTCTTTCTTCAGTTGTGACCAAATCAAGCTAATCAAGCCTCGGCTCCGGTAAAGTTTCTTACTGTAGGAATACCTTCCTGACCTACTGTGTTCCCTCTTGAATTCTGCATCCAGGTATTAATAGAGTGCCTGTCACTTTCTTGGGTTTATCATGCCGTGGAGTGTCAACTTAAGTATCTGTCACAGAATTTGAAAACTGCAAGCCTGCGGAGACCTGCATTTAGAATGTTACGTAAGGCAGACAGTTTTACCAAGGCATTTTAGCGTCTGCATCAGGCAATAATGTGCACAGAATGCCCACTTCAGCAATACTAAGCACTCAGTGAGAATCTATCGTTGAAGAACGATGCATATCATTAATTCAATTTTCATTTATTTTAGTCACTATTTCTCTAGGCTTGTTCATTTTTCTCTTTCATCTGTTAGAATCTGTATAAAGCTAATTCATTAGACAGCATTCCTTCCAAGCCAGAACAAATCATTCAGTACGGCTCTTTGTCCCAAGGGTAAACAAAATTAAGTTCACTCTGCACTCTGATTCATGGAAGACCCAGGTGCATACATTAAAAAAAATAATAATCTGATGATATCTAGGTACAGAAAATCTGACACTAATTAAGGAACCACCTTGCAGACCCACATGCCATTTTTCATATAACCCCAAGTATACTGAATAAAGGCAAGAACCTGGAAGAAAGCAAACATAGGCAAATAAACACTCCAAGGATATGAAAGGAATGGCTCCAAAGCTATTTATTTAAAAATCAAACGGAATTACAAGGAAGCCTTTCAAAGAATCTTAAAGGTTATTTTTATTTTCCCAAATATATAATTACAACAAATCTATAACACATTAAAAATTGTAGGAGGGATGTGACTTTTGGAGAGAGGCCCACTGACATCACATCAACTCTGACATAGACAATCCATAAAACACAATCCCAAAATTAAAAAGTACCGTGGAGTTCTCACTCTTGTTGGCGTGAGATGAATGAGTGAAATATTATACAAGCTTTTATAAGAGCTTCTTTGTACAATATTATACAAGCTTTTCTTTAGAGCATCTATTAGCTTTTGCTAAATAACAAACCACCCCAAAACACAGAGGCTTAAAACAACTACTTATTTAGCTCACAATTCTGCTAATCAATCCTTTTGGTCTGGGCACACTTACGTGATCTTAACCAGGTGAGTTTATGCGTCTTTAGACAGCTTGTGTGTTTCCTTGGGATTACAGACTACAAATGGCCTCATACACATATGTACCATATTTCCCCCCAAATAAGACACTGTCTTATATTTATTTTTTCTCAAGAAGACACACTAGGGCTTATTTTCAGGGGATGTCTTATGTTTATTAAGTATAATACAACAACCTACATTTATTCAAATACAGTTAAATCATCTTCTTTGGAACCTGACAGGGGGAGCCGACCTTGTTGGTGGGGCTGGCGCTGGTGGTGCGTGAACTCCTTTCCCCAAGCCGTTTGCATGTGCTCAATAGGATGCCTGTGACCGCAGTTACCACCCGCGCACCCATGCAAGTGCCAATGGCTCGGAGAAAGGAGCTGTGGCACATAATGTAGAATATAAATGTCTTAACACGATAACTCAGAAAATGACCTGAAGGCTATGGTAACCAGTTTGATGAAAATATTTCAAATTGTATATGAAAACAGCACACTGTACCCCATGACAGTATTAATGTACACAGCTATGATTTAATAAAAAAAAAAAAGGTATTCCAGTCTTCCTTACCACTTCACGCCGAAATGCATGATCTTATTATCAGGGTAGGCTTATATTTAACAAATGCATAGAAATCCTGCTAGGGCTTATATTTTGGGTAGTTCTTATTTTCCGGGAAACATGGTAGCAGTTGGCTGGCCATCAGTTGGGCAATAAGGGAAATCAGGCCATGTGCCTCTCATCATCCACTAGGCTAGCCTCTGTTCATTCACATGGGAGCATTATTTCTAATAGCATCGAAAATGGAAATTGCAAAGCCTCTTATTGTCTAATCTTAATAAGCTAGTTTCCATTGGTCATAACAATTCTCAAGACCTCCCTAGACTCAAGGATGAAGGAAACAGATTCCACTTCTTTGGGGAAGGTGATATTGCCTGTTGATATAAAGTGTTATGGTGACATCTGTCTTTGAGGAAACTACTTGGTACCCAAGGACTAAATAAGGATCATATATGTTATAATTAGTTCTACTTTAAAATACTAAGTTCATATGAATATTAGTTACATGTGCCCATAGAAATGATCTAGTCAACTCCCAATTTAAACACACAAAAATAACGTAATAATTGGGATCTACAGGAGAAATGATTTGGTCAAGTCTCCCCAAGTGATTGGGGGAAGATTTAAACTGGATCTAGCTCATTACGCACCTTTATCCCACTCTACGCTCTTTTTCTTTGTTCTCAAGCATAATTCTGCACCTTTTCTTGGTTCCTGATTTTGAGTTTAATAAATCTTGGCACAACAGTAAAGGATATTGATTTCAGGAACTTTGCAGCTACTATTCCTTTGGGACAAGTGTATGGGGACAAAATATGTTTGGGGTGTAACAGTAAGTGTAGTAGTTAAAAGTTTCAGGTCTGGGATTTGGTTTAACCTGGTTTAATCCAGCTCTGCAATAATAAATAGCTGCAAGATCTTTTTGTGCTTCATTTTTCTTATCTGTAAAATGGGAATAAATATATTGGGGCTTAATTCAGACTGGTGTAAGGATTAAGTGAGTTACTAACTGTAAAGCCTTTAGAACAGTTCATGGCATATAGTAAGGTTAATACATGTCCATGATTATTACCCAGATGTTTACTCAAGAGGCTTGGGGTTGAACCCCAGATCCTTTTTATAACAAGGGAACTGGGCTAGGGGCTGGGAAGAAATACATGAGAATTGAGAAAGTTCTGACGCTTCACATAAGAGGCTAGAAACAAATTGCCAAACGTTTTCTGCGTTTCAGGAGGCAGGTGTAATTAATAATGATGACAAGAACACCCCAGATGCCTTTGTTTCATGATTTCCTAGCTGAAACTTCAGGAGTTGGAGACAAGAGTTATGCTAATGAAAATTCCCCGCTTATTTCCATTTCCCTGGTGTCCTACCTTGTGTACTCTTCCAAGCGCTGCAGGACATTTAGTGTGGGGAGAATAATTACAGCGACAAACTACCAACCAGCCATTGTTGTCAAAGCTCTGTAAAAACCGAGTGATTGATGCCTGTCATTAATTCACAACATGATCAAAATGAGGACCTCTTGGCAGCCATATGGAGCGTGGGTGGGGCTCGGCGAGTCCTCCTCCCTACAGCACACACACTCAGAAGCTGCAAATGCCCTTCATGTCTGTGAATGCTTGGGAGCCGTCACAAGGACAGATTCAGATGTTATACTGTTTTAGATTTATGCAAATATGTCACAGGGTTAACATGAGAAGGCAGGAAGTGTCGTTCATACACGACTTTGGTAACAACTTTCATGGCCCCATCACACATCTTGTCACATTCCGTGCTGTTCTGGAAGTGGCTTATGTTGCCACCTGATCTTAATACTCTGAGTTATCATCAGATTCTTCTTGTAGAGTCCCCAACGTGCCTTAATTTCTGAGTTGTGCAGTCCATGTCTAGTTAATCATAGCAAATATCTTCAAAAGCCTCAAGTCAATTTTGATTACCATCTGCTCCACATTTGAAAGTTATTCCTGTAATGAAGTGTCCAGATCGACATGTGTTACGCCAAACCTTCATGTCAAAGTGCAGAAGCTGGTTTTGACAAATTTAATTGAAAGCCATCCTTTTAAAGGGATATTACCCTTGGCTACATATTGGCATCATTTTAAGTAGTTTTTCTTTGTTCTTCTTAAAATGTTTGTCCTCTTACAACTCTTAGTTCCATCATGCTGTCTTTATGAAATTTCTGTAAAGAGAGAAGATCTACAGTAGTCAAATAAATAGTGACGTGTTACCATTGGGAAGCTGTCAAAACATCATAGATGTGTAGAAGCTTGAAAAGCTGGAAATTTGGGCACTTAAAGGAAAGATATTGAAAATTTTTAGTTTTGCCTTCTCTTCTCACTCCATCCCTCCAAAAAAAGAAACGAAACACTCTTTGTTCATTTCATTGATATTGCAGGGGGTGGGAGATGGGGGAGATCCATTTTTTACTCTATTCTCATTTCTCATACCACTCGCACTTTGAGTGGTTATTATATCTATAATAAAACAGTAATGATATCAGAGTTTTTTAGGCAATTTGTCCTAATCTCTGACACCCTTGTCGTGCCATCCTCATCATCAACCCTGCAAATAGAACACAAACATTAGTTCTCAGGCTCAGGGTCCTGTAAGTTTGATTTAGAGACTGCTATGTATGGGGCACTGTTATAAGCCCATCAGATCATAAAGAATGATAATTTATATTCTCAAAATATCCCAAATCCTAATTTAATCAAGAAAATCAGTTCAAGCACATCAGCAGCAACAATGAAAACTGCCTTGTAAGAATTCAAACAGAAAATATTTACATAGAATAAGGAAGCTCCTCTAGCATCCCATCAGAATGGAGTTTGAAAATTTCCTTTTTGGGTCTTTTACTGTCTCTGTAATTTCTAGATTCTCATCGAATATGTGCTATATTATAGACTCTGTGGGAGGTCTACCCCTTCACAGCCTCTGAGAGACATTTTTCTGAGATTGGAGTCACCTAGGGGAGGCTAATCTCATTTAATGAAGTAAAAATTATCACAACTTCACAATCTGTGCTGAGCTGCCCACTCCAGGTGGTACAGGTGTTTGTACAATGAGTGGAGTGAAGCCAAGACTGAGGGCTCCACTGCCAAGTAGTTTCTTTTTCCATGAAGTCCAGTCCAAGAATGATTTACCTCAAACAACTCTCTTCACCTCAAAAGATCCTTCTATTCTAAGAAATGGCACTGATGAGTTGAGGTAAGAATTGAATATGCTGGGTAGTGCCTGTGGCTCAAAGGAGTAGGGCACCGGCCCCATATACCAGAGGTGGTGGGTTCAAATCCAGCCCTGGCCAAAAACTGCAAAAAAAAAAAAAAAAGAATTGAATATGCTACATTTTAAATCTTTTCAGTCGATGTGGTTTCTAGTTTCCTTTCTTGAAATCTCCTGTATTAAAATCTGGAGTTATATGTTTAAGGGCAAAACTGATTACTCAGAATTTCAATGTTATGGAGAATAATGTTGATTTACTGCCTCAAATCTACGTGAAAGAAGGTAGACAAATAAGGTGTTGGCCTGTGCCCAGTTCCTGTGGCCTTGGGCATGCCAGTAAGATTGTATCACAAACTTTACTTTGGGGTAGAAAGTCAAAATCTAATTCACTGAAAAGTTACAACTGTTTATTTGAGAGCAAGTATCATAGGGAAAGAATCAAGGACGATTTTCTTGTAGCTTAAAATTATTATATTTTCTTGTCTTTGTGGGGGAAGAGGATAACTCCAGAGCTAGCTGTTCACAATGCATTTAAATGTGTATCTGGCCATTCCAAAGTATTAGGACCAGATCTGTGTCAACACTACTCTTGGCTAGAGGGATCGCCTACAAAAGTCTTACTTAGAAGCCAGATCAAATCCAAATTTTGGAATAAGTAGGGTTGCATACTAAAAATTAACATCCGAGTTATCATTCAGGTATATATTCCTGAGCAGAAAAGTAGAACATTCTCAGAAATATGATGTCTTGCCAAAGTTTGTTTCACTATAAACCCAAAACTGTGAGGTTTATTTAAAATAAGCTTTAGTAAGTGTGGCTTGGCTTCAAAAGTGTTTTCTTTTTAATTTATTATAATTAACCTCATTTTGTCATGTGTATGACACATTTTCCCAAAGGATATCAAGATATTTAGCAAAACCTAGGAGTAATGGCAAAATAGCATGATAATTGGTGTTAAATGGATCATTTGTAAAAGCATTCTACTACAGGAACTCATCTCTTTCCAACTTCATTTCTTTTTTCCCTACTCCCAAGTGATGCCAATTATCTATAAACCTGCATAATAATTTATTAAGTTTCACTTGTCTGCTTATTAACTCAGTCCATCATCTCTTTCCCAAACCTTTTATCATACAGTTATCTTACATTCAGCAACACTTTTAATTATAACATTAGTTTAGTCTGTGAATGGACACTTATCAATGTCCATTACTAAAGTGAAATCCAAATCCCATTTTGCCTTTGGAGGTCTTTTGAATGTGATTTTGTATCTCCTCCTCTTTGTGGGCTCTCAGAGAAAGTGGATTTTCCCCCTTCTTTGCTTTACATTGAAATCAAATTACTTTATAAATTACCATGAGTTTTCTAAAACGTTTGGGAGAATGTTTAGGGTCTTACATTGCAAAGGATCCTTTTTTCCTCATTCCTGTCATTTCTCTTATGGTTTGGCTTTGCCTACATCAAATAATATTCTGTGTTTATGGAATATCTTTCTTTTAGAGACTGTTATAAAGAAAAAGGGTTTAATTAGCCCTATTGGCCTCTTCATAGGTTTGTTCTTCAGGTAGATATTTTTAAAAAATTATTAGTTGATTTGTATTTGTGAAAATAAGTGACTTTCTATTTAGTCCATTATACACATAGTAACTGAAAAGTGGGAGAAAAGTAAAATTCACTAACCAAAGAATATGTGAACATTTACTCTGCAGTTGACCTATGACAACATAGCCTCATTGATGTACTTGAACCTTACCTGGATGATATACAAGTGGCCACTTTTTGTTTCTCAAAATTTATGGTATATATAGAGAATGGATGTTTTCTCTAAATGGCTGCACCGATTTCAAGGTCACAGTCTCATGCACCCCAAAAGTGCTTACCAAGCCTGATTTCAGGAACTATGCCCCATTGAATTCATATTTTCACTAATACTTCATAAATATATTTATTTTATTTAGGTTTGGAAGATAATGTAGTCACAATGTAAGTCTCTGTCAAATATTGTTAAATACCCATAGTAGCTTTGGATGCCATGCTAGGTGTGGTTATGTCATCAGAATACATGATGATGACATTTGAAACACCTATTCAGTACTGGCTATGTCCTGAAAGTATTCTCAGTCTTAAGATCAGATTGTGAGGAATTCCCTATATGCAAGTGAGGAAACCAACAGGAGAGAATGTGATGATTAGGATTAGGATGCCTCTTGTACTATTTCCTAGGGATGTTGTTACAAAGCACTAAAAATTGGGTGGCTTAACACCAATAATTATTATCTCATAGTTCTAGAGGTTAGTGGTCTGAAATCAAGATGTTGGCTGAGCTTCCTCTGAACCCTATAGGGATGAATCCCCCCTTCCTTCTTATAGCTTCTGTTTGTTTTTTCTGGTCAGCAATCCTGGGACTTCTTTGGCTTGTAAATATATTACTCCAAACTCAGTAATCACAATCGGGGTTTATGTATCCTTGAATCCTCCCAACCACTTAACCTAAAGCAATGTAGATGCTGCAGACATAATTATAGATTTGAATTGAATTGAATTATACTAGATTCTTACAGAGGAACAAAGCAGAGAAACAGCACCCTACCTAAGAGATTGAAATATGTCAACTGTATCTACTTTTTGGATGTATCTTTGGGCTATGTGTTCTTGATGCAACACTCTTGGAAAAAGTCTGGCAGAGTCTGTGATCAAGAGAAGGGAGTGATACTATACATTCTACACCGAACCCCAGGAAGATGCTGTATGTACATGTCCATGAGTCTAAGATAGCTAATGTGGCCCAACCTGGAAAAATCTTTAGTCATGATTTACTTAGAAATTTAGGTTAAGATGTTGTCTTAGCCTCAGTTCTTCTGCAAAACAGAATACCTATGTTTATGTGTATATATATAGCACACACACACACACACATATCTGTAGTGAGATAGGAAAAGGAACATATATTAGGTCATCAAATATGAAATACTGATTTCAAATCAAAAGTTTACTTTATAATGTCTAACTTTGATTAGCTTAATCAAAGTATATGCCTAAACTATTGACAGAGGTTTGCCATCTTAATGGTAGCTTGTTTACAGCATTAGTGAAAAAGTCTGAAGAACTAGTGGTGATGAAAGCCGAAATGCTGTTTCCACAACTTCTTGAGAATTGGATATTTTTCATGTAAGAAGTGGGTACAAGGCCTGGAAGAAGTGGTAGTCAGTTGGTACAGGTCTGATGAATATGGTGGATGACAGAGAGTTTCCAAGTCCAGATTCTATAGTCTCAGCAGCATTGTTTGTGCAATATATGGTCTTGCGTTGTCTTGCAAGACTGGCCTGTCTCTATTGACCAATCTTGGCTGTTTAAGTGCAAGCATCCCCATCACTTTGTTGCAGTAGGAATTTGCTGTAATCAATTGACCAGATTTTATGAAGCTGTCCTAGATAATACTAGTGCTGGACTACCAAATAGACACCATTGAGTCTTTTTGAAGAATATTAGGTTTTAGACTGTGTTTCACTCTTCATCTTTATCCTATCATTGTGCCAAAAGCTTATTATTGTTCAAAAGAATACATTTTTCATCCCCATAATGATACAGTTTAGAAACAGTTTGCCATGACAGCAAAGAAAGAGAAGCTTCCAGATGATTCCTCTTCTAACACTTGTTTAACTCATGCAAACTCATCTATCTAGTTTCTTCACCTTGTCAGTTTGTTTCAAATAGTCCAGTATTGTTGAAAAAGTAACATAAAATCTTGGTGCTAATTCATGTTGTAGGTTGAGATGGATTTGCTTTCACTGCAGCTTTCAGCTCATTATTATCCACTCGGTCTCAGGTCACCCATGTGGCTTATTTTCAAGATTAAAATCACCAGTATGGAACTTCTCAAACCATAAGTGTACTGTGAGTTCCATAGCCACATCTTTTACAATAGTTAGTTGATATTTTTAGCTATCTGCACCTTACTGGCTCCATAACAGAACTCGTATTTGAAAATAACACAAATTTTGGACTTATCAATGGATTCACAAAAGTTGTTCCATAAAATATATTGAAAGATAATCTAAAGCCAAAATGTGTTTTTGAAAGAACGAGTAGGTACCTTCACAATTAAAAAAAAAAAAAAAGCAAGAAGTGTCAAAGTGAAATGTCAGAGTTATTAACTCTCAGATTAGTACTTCGGAAAGCAGACATTTCAATTTCACAGTCTAATATGCATATAGAAGATATGACAATATGTGCATGTCTCTTATATAAAAAGGGATTAATAAATAATTGAATCACACAACTATTAAAAAGTCTGAGAAGTCCCATATCTTCCATCCCTAAGCTGGTGACTCAGGGGACCTGGTGGTGTAGTTCCAGACTGAGACTAAAAGGATAAGAACCAGGAGATGGAATGGTGTAAATTTCAGTCTGAGTTGAGATGTCTGTTCTAGGTCAAAAATACATACAGAGAGTGAATTCTCCCTTCTGTTTTTTTGTTCTATACAAGCCCTCAATGGATTACATAAAATCAACACATATTAGGGAGGACAATCTACTTTACACATTCTACTAATTCAAATGTTAGTTTCATCCAGAAACACTTTCACATAAACACTGAAAAATGATCCTTAAGCAAATATCTGGGCATTCCATAGCCCAGTCAAGTGGAACATAAAATTGCCATTACAAATGTTTTCCCTGAATTATTTAAAACATCATTTCTTTATATTCACATACTATTTTGGAGGCATGTTTCTCCTTCTGTTTTGGCACACTACTCTTAATTTCCTAGGTCAATTGTAGCAGATGATCATTGTGAGTGCAGGTGAGAGCAGAGGATGCTGTGTTGTCAAAACAGAAAGCAATTCCAATGGCAAAGAAGCATAATTTTTTCTAAATTATCTATATTGTTCAATGTGCCCTCTCCTACCTTTTTTCTCTCTTTATGTCCTCTAGTTTCCAAACTTGGCCTAGAACTTTATTTTAGAAATAAGTAAGTATTATAAACAACATATAATTGGAAAAATCCAGAAGGCTTTAAATTCAAACAAACCTCTCTTAGAATCCTAGATTTATTTTTCATAGCCTAAATTTTGAGGGCACAGCTTGACATCTGTGATTTAACAACTCTCACATGTAATGTGAAGAAATTAATACCTTTCTCAAGTGTTAAGCAATAAGCTAGGCTCAGAACCTGTAGCACAGCGATTATGGTGCCAGCCACATATACCAAGGGTGGTGGGTTCAAATTCAGCCCAGATTAGCTAAACAACAATGATAACTGCAACAATAACAACAACAACAACAACAACAACAAAGTCTTGTACCTTATACTTTAAATGGGTGAATTGTGGAATGTGTGAATTGTATCTGAATAAAAAGGTTAAAAAAAGAAATAAATTCAATAATAAAAATGAAATGTGTACAATATCACACAGCTAGTGTATGGAAAAGTTATAACTTGAAATAAGAAATTGGTTACTTGCTTACCTGTCCAAAATAAAGGCCAAACTACAGCCTTCAGGTCAAATCCAGTTGCTGTCTGCCTTTATAAATAAAGTTTTATTAGAACAAAGCCATGTTCATCTTACACAATGAATACTTACACTATTTTTACAATAGTAGAGTTGAATATTTGTGTTAGAGATAAAAACCTAAAGCATTTGCTATGAGCATACTTCATTTTATTGTGATTTGCTTTATATCACTTTGCAGATATTGTGTTGTTTACAAACTGAAAATTTGTGACAACTCTGTGCCAAGAAAGTTTATTTGTCTAATAGCACATACTTAGTTTGTGTCTATCTGTCCCATTTTGGTAATTCTTACAATATTAAAAAATTTTCATTATTATATCTGTATCAGTGATCTTTGACAGGCGATATTTGTGTTACTATTAGAATTGTTTGGGGGTGCCACATGTTATACCTATATAAGGTGTTTAATTTATAAATATTGTGTTTATTTTGACTGTTCCACTGACTAGCCCTTCTCCATCTATCTCATCTTTAGGCCTCCCTGTTCCCCGAGACACAACAATATTGAAATTAAGCCAGTTAATTACCCTACAATGGCCTCTAATTGTCCAAATGAAATGATGAGTTACATGTATCTCCTTTTAAATCAGAAACTAGAAATGAATCAGCTTAGTGAGAGAAGTATGTCAAAAGCCAGGACAAGTCAGGAGCTAGGCCTCTTGTGCCAAACAATTATCCATGTAGTGAATGCAGAGAAAACTTCTCGAAGGAAATTAAAAGCACTATTTCAATGAATACATGAATGATAAGAAAGCAAAAACAGCCTTATTGCTGATATGGAGAAAGTTTGAGTTATCTGGAAAGGAGATTAAAATAGTCACAACATTCCCTTAAGCCAAAGTCAAATCCAGAGCAATACCTGAGCTGTCTTCAATTCTATGCAGGCTGAGAAAGGTTTTGAAGCTAGCAGAGGTTGGGTTTCATGAGGTTTACGGAAAGGTCATCTTAACAACATGAAACTGCAAGGTGAAGAAGCAATTGCTGATGCAGAACCTGTAGCAAGTTATCCAAAAGATCTAGCTAAGATAATTGATGAAGGCAGCTGCACTAAACAAAACCAAACAATTGATTCTTGGCGTAGAATAAACAACTTTCTAGTGGAGAAGAAGATGCCTTCTAGGACTTGTATAGCCAACAGGGAGAAGTCAAAGGGTGACTTTAGGTTGAAGCTGATGCTAATTTACCACTTCTGAAAATCCGTGCGCCCTTAAGAATATTAATAAATCTACTTTGCCTGTGCCCTATAAATGGAACCACAGAGCTTGAATGACAACACATCTGTTTACAGCATAGTCTACTGAATATTTTAAGCCCATTGTAAAGACCTACTGCTCAGAAGTAAGAATTTTATTAAAATATTATTACTCAATGACAATATACCTGGTCACTTAAGAGTTCTGATAAAGTTGTACAAAGGGATTGATATTGTTTTTAACACAATATCCATTCTGCATCCCATGCATCAAGGAAAAATTTTGCCTTTCAAGTTTTGTAGTTTAAAAAGAAAATTCATTACTCTATAGCTGCCGTAGATAGTGATTCTTAAGATGGATCTGGGCAAAGTAAACTGAAAATCTTCTTAAAAGAATTCACAATTCTAGATGCCATTAAAAATATTTTTGATTAATAGGAGGAGGTCAAAATATCAATATTAACAGCTGTTAGAAAGTGGTTCTTCTAACCCTTTGAGGTGTTCGAGATATCAGTGGAGGAAGTAACTGCAGATGTGGAAATAAAAAGAGGACTCGAATTAAAAGCAGAGTCTTCTAATTTTCCTCCAATCAAAAGTGAAGATCTGACTGAATTGAAATGTGAAAATAGAACTAATGAATATGGAGTTGTTTCTTATGGATGAACAAAGAGAGTGGTTTCTTTTTTTTTTTTTTTTTTTGAGAGTGGTTTCTTGAGATGAAATCCACTCCTGGTGAAGATGCTATGAACATTGTTGAAATGACTAGAAAGGATTTAGAAGTTCCATAAACCTAGTTGATAAACCAATGGCAGGGTTTAAAAAGTTAATCCACAAGGAAAAGTTCATTGATATCTTATTTTAAGAAATTGTCAAACCAACTTAACCTTAGCAGCCACCACCACCTGATCAACCGCAAAAATTAACATTGAGGCAAGGCCCTCTGCCAGCAAAAAAGCTATGGTTCAGTGAAGGTTCAGATGATTGCTAGCATTTTTTAGGAATAAAGATTTTTTTTTTTTAATGAAAGACAAAACAGACGTGGGAATAAATATTTTTTAACTAAGGCATCTGCATTGTTTTAAGATATAATGTCATTTCATACTTAATAGTCTACAATATAGAAGCCCCAGTGGCCTAATGGATAAGGCATTGGCCTCCTAAGCCAGGGATAGTGGGTTCAAGTCCCATCTGGGGTGGAGGAAAATTTGGGGGTGGCACCTGTCCCTCAGTGAGTAGGGCACTGGCCCCATATACCAAGGGTGGTGAGTTCAAACCCAGCCCCAGTTGAACTGAAACAAAAAAAATAGCCAGGCGTTGTGGTAGGCACCCATAGTCCCAGCTACTGGGGAGGCTGAGGCAAGAGAATCACCTAAGCCCAGGAACTGGAGGTTGCTGTGAGTTGTGTCGCCACAGCACTCTACTGAGGGCAATAAAGTGAGACTATCTCTACAAAAAAATAGTCTACAATATACTATAAACATAACTGTCATGAACCAGGACACCAAAAAATTTGTGTGACTCACTTTTTTGTATATTTGCTTTATTGCAATATTAGCTTTATTGCCGTGGTCTGGAATTGAACTCATGATATCTCCAACTTATGCTTGTACTTATTTTATTGCACAACAAATTTTCCAGCTTTTGTTCTAAAACATCACAGTGCCCTGTTGGAGTTATTTGTAATAGTGTTTGCGATATGGAAAAAAAAAAATACACAGCTCCAAAGCCAAATAAAAATAAAAAGCAGATTAAAAAGTCTACTTATTCACTTATTCACTGTCTATATAGTAACTGGAAATCACATTTGGCAGCCATTCAAGTAAATAGTACTATTAGACACATGCCATTTTTTAGGAGTTACATATTCTAATAAAATTACTTTAATGTATCCCTACTAGTGTATACTATATTTGTGTGTTATGACACACTATCTAATAATAATATAAATAATAATAGCTATATCATTATTAACAAGTTGTCATTCTTAGTTTGACAGAGATTGTTCTGTCAGGGACAGATGGACACCATTATTCAGCTACTCAATTGCTCATTTTTATACCATGTCTTAGAAATGTAGCAGCCTGTGTAGAACAGGGTATTTCTAGTACAGCCACGTATGATTTGACTGCCTTCTAGTAATCTGAGCATTGTGTCTCACCAAAAACATTTCAAAAAAAATGAGCCACCTGTGGACTTTCAGAAGGTTGTTTACTTTTTTTAAAGCTAATGTATTGTATACTGCTCACATAAATACTTTCCAACAGATATAGTATATCAGAATTAGGAAATTAAGGCTATCTCTTTAGACAAAACCTCACTGGGAAAAGAAAAGAAAAAGAAAAATCTGTGCTGAAGTCCTGCAAAAGATAGAAGAAGTCCTGTCAGATGGATTATTCAATATGAAAATGCAAAATAATAAAATATAAATATAAAAAGTTAAACTTAATGTGTATCTACAAATTTACAACTGAATTTCATATAAGTGAAAAATCAGCAAGATTTAATGATTTTCCACATTGTATACTGAGAAAATAGTATTTTGTTTCTCTTGAATAATTCACCAATTCAAATCCTAACTCATATATATGTGCATATTTATATATGTGCCTGAGTATTCTGGTAGCAAAGGTCAAAAGGACAAGGTAGCCATGAGTTATAATGGGATGGAGAATTTGGGCAGAATATGGACCTAAATTACTGTGTTACATTACCTTGTTGAAATCTTATTGCTAAAATTTTGCACTGCTAGGCAGTAAACTAGGGGAAAAAAAAAGAAATTGAGAAAGTGTTAATTTTTAAGCAAGTTTGACAAAGATTGAGTTTCATATGACAAATATTGTCAGCAGGACAGGATTCTGTCAGTGGAAGAAGTTTAAACATTAACAATTTCTGTCAGGCTGTTGACACAATCATGGCAGACATTTCCCAAGATGCCGAGATGACTGCTGGCATTTGTCAACAATCCTGTCACAGTGACAGCAATAAGACCATGTCTGGAAATGTGACAGTTTTGGCTTTGTGCTCCCCTGAGCAATAGCCCAGGTGTTCAGAGAAAGTGTGGGAAAACCCATATTTCTGCATTGTCATTCGAACACAGAAAACACAGGAGGAAAATGAGCTGTCACTCCAATTCCCATGATGCCTTGCTGCTTAGCATAACTCTACAGTGCGGCCCTGGGTCCACTGGTCCATACTCTGACAGATAATTAAGAAAGCAGCAGCTTTTTCTAGACGGCTCTTCCTCCTGATTTGCATTTTAGCCAGAGGCGACCAGTTATAAAAAAAACATGATGGAAAGATGGTAAGAAGCCAATTAGATGGATGGATGGCTGACTGACAGCTCTCTGGTATTACGACTCCAGATTTCAGACTACATAGCCTGGCAGTTTTCTACAAGAACCAACTTTTTTGCAGGTTGGTAAAGCTGTTAAATGTGGGACTATATATAGCGCTATATAATTTTTGCAAAGTTGTACATTTTCCTTAAATAAGCATGTATTCTTTTCAATCAGGGTTTGCATTAAACAAGTTTTCACAATTTAATCACAACTTGCATCACTAAATTTAGCAATATTAAAATTCTAGACAACTTGTAGGCACATTAGCTGTGCCAGTAGAGAAGTGATTAAAAAGCTGAGAACCACATTGAGCCAGCAGAGATAAAGCGAGCTAATAATTAGAATGTCTGTGCAGACACGGCTTTAGAACTTTGAATTGTACACTGTTTGGTTTTAAGCCACTGAAAGCATAAACTCCAAATTTCCCTTCATCCTTACACCCCACAAACATAGATTTGTTATTGTCCTTTTGCAAGTTCTAATATATGCTCCTGTGTCTGTTAATTCAGCTAATTGTGAAATTAAAAAAAATAATAAACTGTTAGTCTCAAGCTTGCAGTTTGGCCGTGATATTTTATAGCTTCCAGCCAATAGGCGTAAACTCGTCGTAATACTTTCCAATTTGGAACCGTCACCAGTGTTTCCTGGGTGCTGCATGCTGTGTGTATTATATATATGTATATATGTACAACACAGAGATACACATATTTTTTTAAAAGCAAACTATTTGCTATTAGAGTTACGTGACTTCATCTGTACTTTGCACTGAGAGGCTTTTTTTTTTCATTGCAGTGAGAGCTCAGATTTGCTTCTGATCTGGAAATACTGTTGATGGGCAATTATTTCACAGTAAATTCAGGTAGTAGGGAATTATCAGAGTATTTTCTTAATGTGGGTAATAACTCTTCTACAATCTGAGGGTGAGTGTTAGTCCAACGGGGTATCCTAATCCTTTCAGTTGCTTAATATCAAACAACGTATATTTTGAAGTTCCACATTCAGCACTCAGCCTACACTGATGGCAGAATCCACAATGCACGCAAACACGATGAGACTGTTTGATCACATGTAGTAACCCTTTCTTTTTTGTTTCTTTTTCAACTGTACCAGTATTTGTCATTTTCCTGCTGCTTTTCATCGTGCTGTTGGAATAAGATATACTGAGTATGTTAATGTCAATTCTAAAAAAAAAAATCCTACCTGCGCATAGTTGGAAAAGTAAACAGAAGTTCAAAGGAGAAGAGTATCTATATCTAAATTAGAAGGAATAATTTTGTTTCCACTAGAAACAAGTAAGAGTTTTTCCTGTAGAGATAGTATCATAGAAGTAAAAATAGGTGTCTTCCGGAAGAGTTTTTATAACTTTTTAAAGATATTTGTTTCTCGTCAAGAATGGAAGATCTTGCTTAATTCAAATATGCTTTCACTATTAAATATTTAAGTTTCTTCCTAATTTGCCATTTTAGTGGGAGAAAAGCTAAGTCTGAGGAGCCCTAATGGAGTGATTTTTCTAGTCAGGAAAGCAAAATGCTTTACAACATTTCCTTCTTGCTGGGATATTTGTGCTCAGAGTCTGTTTGGGACTTTTTTCCCCATCACGTCCTGAGCTTTCTCTAGTCACTCAGACGTTTTATTGAAAAGTATTTCACTTTTGGATTCTCTTACTCACGGCACAGTGTTAAAGTATTGTTTTTTCACAAGGTCTAGAGGAAGTGATGAGCCTTTTCAAAATCATTAGAATTGCAATTTGAGGAATAATTTATCTTAGACAGATGTTACTATAATAACGCCTCTTATTTTTAATTACTTTTGTTTCTAAAGTGTGTACTAAAAAACAATTTCTGTAAAAGAAAAATCTAAAGTGTGATGTTGGTTGAAGTAAGTTCTAGTAACACTAATTTTTGAAATAGACACATTATATCACTGTAGGGTCAAGGGACATATTTCTAAAAAATAAAAAAAATGTGTAATCATCAAAACAAAAACACATCTCATCATAAAACTCAGAGGGTTGTGCCTGGAAAATGTAACAAAATTCTCTGGAGTTTACAATCTCCGTTTCATCTTTTCAGTATTAAACTCTATGATTTGAGTGGCTAGAATATGAGCTTACACAGCAAAGAGAAAGATACAGACACATTTCTTAAAAATTATATTTTTTTCAGTGTATCTCTATTTCTAATTGAATATTTGGCACTTGATTTGCTTTGTCATGTTAAAACGGAATGCTTTTTGAGACACATTTGGGAAATCATTTTTTTTCTTCAGTGCATTTTATGCTAACTGAAAAGTAAAGGAAAGGAAAACTTAGGTAAAAGATACTGAAGCTATCAGTGTGAAAGGTATTTTTCTGGGGTTTTTCCAAATAGTTTTATAGAAATACATAGATCATGTTAGAAAAAATTGTTACAATCCTAGGTGAATTTTTTGTTTAATATTTATGGATGTGTTGTGTAAAATAGCAGTTGACCCCAAACATCTTTTACTATCTTTTAAAACATATCATCAAAGAATAGTGTTGTTAAGGAACATTTAAAGCCATGTCCTTAAGAAATAATGACGCCTGTGTTAATTGCTCTTCAGCACCTCATAAGGTTTTATAACTTCCTAATACTCCGATGGCATTATAAACCACTAGCTGTAACTTATAACGCACCAGTAATATATTTGCCTTCTTTACGTAGTAAGCTTAGAGGACTTTCCAGAAGCCAATAGATTGTGTAAAATCTGTTCATTTTCCCTGATTTGTAATGGAGTCTGCCAGTTTGTTTCTATGTATTATTTGGAGACAGAGAATAAAGAGAAAAGAGTGTGAACTGTATCAGAGACATTGATAAAGAGATACTGTGAAGAAACTAGTAACAACTCTTCATTGTACAAAGCAGTATTTTTACAAATTTTTCAGACTTCCATTAAAATGAATGGTTTGAATTATATACGAAAGTCTACCAAGACCAAGGCATAGGTACAATGTAGAACCTATAACCGTCTTAAATACTAGAGAGGTATGTAGATTCCAACAGTAAAACAAATGCTTTTCTTTTTCCCTCTTTACATTCTAATAGCCATTCTCTTCAACTTTTGTTCAAACTCATCTGCCTTTTGTGTGTGATAGTTAAATGTAAACTCTGTACAGGTAGGGGCTGCCTCTCTCTTGTCTTTTTATTCTTGCACCCAAAATGCCAATTTATAGTGGAAACTTAATAAATAGGGTTTGAATTTCAGGCAGACTTTCAGCTGACTTTGTAACCGTAAGTTCTCATACCTGAAGCAAGTGAACTGCTCAATTGGTTGTTAGTTCCCTAAGCCCATGTTGTGACTGGGCCATCCAGTTTTGCTGTATTTCTCAAGCAGAAACTAAGTTACGGTTTGTGCCTTGGCTGTGAGATGGGATGAGCAGTGATGGGTAGAGCAAGGTATGTCCTCCTCATTGTCCTCAGTCACGCTCTTATTATAATCTGTTGTCAAAGACCCACTGTTAAGCATTTGTTCATAAGGAACACCTCCTACATCTCTGACAGGTTAACCACTCGACAGGTTAATAATAAGGCAATATTGCCTTACAAAAGGAAACCCATTCTTTGCCTGCAGATAAATGTGGTAGAATATTGGCAATTTCTTACTATCTCATCCAAGTCTGTTAATTCAAGCATTCAAAATATCCTTGAGAAGCAAATATTTTATTAGTTTGTAGTTTTATTTTGTTTTCAGAGACAGGATCTCATTGTGTCACCCAGGATTTGTGAGTTAGGATGATAACTGTAATAACAAAATGGAGTTGGAAATGTTTGGAGACAGAGCAGTGTGGGTCCAGTGTGCAGGAGCATAATCATTAGCTTATGGGAGCCTGGGACTCCAGGTCTCAAGCATCCTCCTGCCTTAGCCTCCCAAGTAGCTGGGATTAATGGCTGAGAGGTAAATATTTTAATTCTCACTTTGCATATTTGACACCCAAGAAGTTAAGTAAGTTTCCCTCAGAGTAATATCTAGTCTGTAGCAAAATAAAATTTGAGCTAAGTTCTCTCTTATTTCAAATTCTTGTTCCTTTCATTACGCCTTTCTAAAACAAACAACAATTATCATAAATATTAGCATAACAGCAGGTTCCAATTTTTAATGCAAGCATTTCTAGAGAAAAGATCTTATGAATAAGAAACGAGTAGTGTTGTGTACCTTTGTACCTTAATACCAACACTATTTATTTTAGTGATGTTATTCTCATGTTATCAATATGAAATAGAAATTTCCTTAAAATCCACAGTAAAATTCAATTTACTAGATAGGAAAAATAACTGGACACTAATCCTGTTTATAAGCCAAATTTAGGGAGGCAGAAGAAACTTAATAGGATAAAATAAAGCTCTTGTTGGTTTTTGCATCTCTAAATCTATTGGGAAAAGATACAAATAACTCAAATACAATACTTGATACATACCTTATAAAGATGTAATATTCCATGGGGATTGAGTCCAGTGATAGCACTGGGAAAATTAAGAAGGTTCATTTGTATTCAATTTTATTAAGTAAGTAGTGTACAGTTACAATGAATGGGATGGGAAAGAGGACACTTAGAAATACAGTACAAGCCTGAATATGTAAGAACAAGGGTGTCAGATTATCGCTTACATTGAACAATGCATAGAGCAGATTCTGGGAGGAAGGTTTGTAGAAGCATGAGTATGTTGGGAAATAATCATGGAAAATCAGCCTAGGGTAAAATAAAGAAGATACTTTCTTACTACACTAAGAAGCTTACAGTTTCTTCTATAGTTAATGGGAAGTCATCTCTGAGCCTTTCTAGAATGTGATTGGATTTGTGCATTAGGACAAGAACTCTAACAGCAAAATGGAGCTAGGTTGGAAAGTAAAAAGTTTGGAGACAGAGAGAGCAGTGTGGGCCCTGTTTGAGTGACAGGGATGATGAGCAACTGATCTGAGACCATGACAGTAGATTATAGGGATAAATGTTTCATTACAGCCAGGTCTGGTTGGTGACATATCAAAACATCTCACTCCTTTGCAATTTCTTCTGGTTATATAACAATGATAACTGCTTTACTTTCATGAGATTTAGCCCCTAAATCTGCTAGTAATTGCTCAATTGGATTGTTAGGCATAGTTCTCTGCCACCCAGGAAGAGACGGAGCAAGAGAAGAAGACATTTTAAGTATTTTCTTCTTGGGAAAAAATTCATTATATTAATTTTTTTCTATTTTTATTTTTTCAACAGAAAGTCATACATATGCTATTTGAGAGTTCACAGCTAGCCCCTCACTACTCGAATGGTGGGTGTTATTTCCAGACTGCAGAGATGCACAAGAATTGACTTGAGAAGCAAGGAGATTATTCATGCTTCTGTAGTCTGTTGCCTCTCTGGGAACTCTGAATCAGTGCAGGGTGAGAGCCAGTTAGCACGACTGAGGTTAGGGCAAATGAGCTGTTCACTGGAAGATGAAGAATTAAAATGTGATTATTATTCAAATTGGAATATAAAGTAAAGAATGCAATCTAGGGAAGAAGTGGAAGCAGATAATAGAACTAAAGATTTACCTACTGAATCACTTGCTAAGTTGCATCTCATCCTTGAAATGCTAAAGACGAGACGATATGCTTTCACTAGAAGAAATGGCTTAAGGGATTTATATGCCACCTCTATTTTGCTCTTGCATATATGCTAAAATATGCATTCTTAAACTCTCCGAATGTCTACTAAATACACTGGATATATAGATTAAATCACATAAATTATGGAATAGTGCACTAAAATGAAAAATCTATGTATGAATCAAAAAATCATTTCTAAATAACAGCCAGTGGCTCAGTGATTATGAAGAAGATAAATAATGGACCAAAATTCTAGTTATGAATACAGGAATTTAGATCACAGCTTTAGATCACATAAGAGCCACATATTATGTAATTTACCTACAATATTTTTAAAATATGTTCTTAATATTTAAGAGCATGATTTCTTTATTGAATAATAATTTATTCTATGGCTAATTAAAAAAAATTTAGTCATAAGTGTGTTTCCTTTAACTTGTTCTTGAGGACGTTACTGCTTATGTAAAAGGCTATTGATTTAAGTTCATGTAGTCCTAGTTACATGAACCATTTTCTGTATTTGTCCTAGAGTGTGAGTACACATTCATTTATCCTGGTTTGCCTCCCTCTTTAAAAATGGCTTTGAAGTTCAATAACTTACTATCAACAATTACTAGAACAGGTAACATACCATGGAAACTCAAATGAATCTTGGAGAATTCTTTCTGAAATAGTTTAACATCCCCCAAATACATGCCTTCTCTCATTTTGCTTTAGCTTCTTTTCACTTCCAGATATCTGAGTCAGAGCAGTAAAACTGAGGCCGCCATGCACATGCTGAACTGTGCTGGGCTTCAGGGGAGAACTTCTAAACTACCTTTATTCTAAACAGCATGATAACTATTATTTGGGCTCAGTCTCCGTTAGCTGTCTTTCTGCTCTCATAAAAGACTGAAGTTTTCCAGAGATGGTAGGAAAGCTTGGCCACCTCATAAATACTTCCCAAAGCCACCCATCCCCCCTGTTCTGTTTCCTTTTTCTCTCTCTTTTTCCCTCTGTGTTGTCATCTGCCTTCAAATGTGAAACTTAAAGACTAAAATTAGCAAATATATGCATTGATAGAAGTTTGCCAAAATATTTTTTATCTTCTATTTTACTATTATGAAGGATAATACAATTTCATACCTTTAAATCAATGTGAAATGACAAGTGTATTTAATTTTATAAAGAAAATAATGCTTATATTGATTATGTGGATCATACACTATATAATCCATAATAGATTGTAGACTATAAAAAGGAGTGTAAACTATTTCATTAATTTTCTGAAATGTTTTAACTTGAAAGTATGAGAATTGCACCCCAAAATATGAAGTCTTAAAAGTCTTAAAGTAATTAATTAATGTATTTGATACTTTGGTGTTGTTTGAAATTATCCTTAGGTGACTCCACAATGTTAACTGCTATACACTCTTTTGTATATGATATAAAAGACCTTGAACTTGCTTTCATGATACCTGTGTGGAGCCAGCTCTCTTTAAGATGTCTAAAATATCATTTTTTTCCCACACATCATTTAATTTTCCATATCATGAGTATACTACAACATTGTAGTATTTATCAAACCTGAACAGGATCTTTACCCCTTTTTAAAAATAACTAGTTCTCTTAAATGTTTAATTTTAACAAAAACCATTTTATCTTATTTAATACATACCAATGAACCTGGTGCAAATTCTTTATGATCAGCAATATTATATAATTCCAAACAAGCCAAACAAATGTATAAATGTTGAGTGCAATTAAATTTACAAATTAAAAAACAGAAATAAGACAATTTATCTTACATAATTGAAGAACTCATTCTCTTGTAAAGAAAATTGCTGTGAGCAATAGGCACATAACATGCTATCGCCTACAATTGACACTGAACCCTGTGCAAGGACGAAATCGTCCCATCACTTTCTCTTTTCCAATTACTTAAAAACAACAACAAACAGCCCTTAGTTCATCCAATGTTGGATCTCAACATTATTTCACCTTTATTTATTATAACATATCATTTGTGTATTAAAAACCTTCTCGCCTGTCCTTTTCTCATTAGCTCAAGGTCATTGAAAAAACATTGCTTTCCTCTTTGTGATCACAAGCACAAATGCAAGCCCAGATAGTGAACTTGCAATTGCACGGCAGTCGTAAAGTAAGAAGAGCCCATTGAAATGGTCAAAAATATCAAACGTTTCTTAGATTATCATTAAAAATCCACACAGTATGAAAATTCATGTAGATTACTCCCAACTCTTAGGACATTTTAACAACCTCAGAGATAATCTATACTCTTTTTCCAGGAGTGCTAAAGAAGGTACAGCTGTGGACGCTTAGAAAATTATTCTTTTTTTAATATTCATATTTTTCTTCAACATGTTTAGGAGGTAAGACAGTTATTTGATAAATAATAAAACATATAATTATAAACATAACCAAAATGTGTAATTTAGGAAACAAAATATTAAATGATTTATCATCATTATTTTCCTGCATCTTCCTAATTCTGCAATAGATAGCATGAATTCTCTACTCTGAAGTTAGCTTTAATGAAATTACAGGAACTTCTAAATGATTGCACTTGTAGGGGTCAAGGGGAAATTACCCTTTACCTTCTGCAAGTTTGCTGAAAATCAGAGGACAAGAGACAGATTAAAAGGAGAAAAGGCCCACCAATGCATTTTACATGACACGTGAGCCCTCAGATGTGTACTCAAAGACACAGGGTAAACTAGGTTCAACGAAGTATGAACTGTGTAAACACATGATTGGACAAAAAGGACCCATGTCATGGTAATAGATTTGAGTGGAGAAACCCAGAACGGCCTGTCTGTTTAGATTCTTCTTGGCTTCTCAGTGCGGCGTTCTTTCCTTTTGGAAATAAGGCAGCACTGTCTACGAACCAAAATGTGTGTACCCTGTTAATAGTCTGAAAATTAAAAAGATAAAATAAAATGAAATAGGGGTCAATAGTCAAATGAGAAGATTAGATAATATTTTTTCATGGCCGGATTTTAGACAGAAAAGTGGCAGAGGACGTTAGATTCTATTTTTAGGTTTTAAGGCTGGTTTTGGGGAGAAAGGGTTCTGGTTTCTATAGCGTGCCTTGGAGAAGAGAAATAGTGAGGGTCAAGAAGGCAGGAGAAGTTCGAAGAAAAATTTTTCTACTGAGGCTGCTTCTTAGGCTTAAGTTTTGTTTTCTGAGCCCCAACACACTCCCTAATAGAATTTGCTCTCAGTAACAAGAGGTATAGTATGTAAAACCAGCACACTATACCACATAAATACATTAGTGTACACAGATATGATTTAATAAAAACAATAACAAGAGGTATTTATTAATAGACATGAACTTTTAGGCTGCCTAGAATTAATAAGAGCAAACCAGGATCTCCTAAACCTATTCTACCAGTGTCTCAGAACAAAACCATAGGATTTCAATTTCTAGGTGAGAAGTGGAGCATATCTACTTCCACAATTTACAGCAGAGCAAGCTTTCCTTGAGTTAATGTTGTGATGCAGCTAATAGAAAAATTAAGGGAAGCTCAATATGATTTTCACGATGGAGCACACCCCTCTCTGATCCTACAGGCCTCCTTGCCATTCCAGCCTCAAGGCCTTTGCACCTGCTTTTAACAACCCCCCACCCCCACCCCCAGAAGGTTTTTCCCCTAAATATCCACCTAGATCACCTCTTATGATGTTGCTTTCTCAATCTGTTAGCTCCTCAGGGCCATGTGGTACCATAGACATGTCTAAACATTCTAGATGAAAGACGTGAGTGGAGCTGCCTTATAGCTGGTGAATGAAGATCCCATAAATGCTAAGTAACTGTTCTCCCATCCAAGGCTGGTTCAGCATGTACGTCTGCCAGGGCCCTTTTGGAAACCATGCTCAGAGTTATGTATAGTGTCATGTGGAGAATGCCTTTATGGTTTCAGATTTCTTAACAACGAATAAAGCAAAATGTTTCAGAGTCTTATCTCCTAAACTCCCACACCAAATTCAAGTTCCAACAATTTCAGGTTTTTGTGAAACTTGAATTACAGCATTCACGTGAGCCCCAGTCTTGGGTAAAACCTCCATCTTCTAAAATTCACTCAGAAGATCATACCCTTGCAGAAGTTTTAAAACAGATGGCATTTGCTGTTTTCCCCTTAGGTAAAATATTACATCCACTAAGGGCTCTGCCTTAAACTAAGTACTGTACACTCCTGATAGAGATTGCCGTGGTATCCAGTGCCCCAAAGGGAGTTTGTTCTTTTTATTTTTTCATCAAGAGGAGTCAGGTTACTTACAACTCACAGGCCACAATAATGTGTGAGGAGAAGACAATTGAGAGTGGTGAGAGGCACTGTATTCCTTCCTGGTTGCTAATATTATCGCAGGCTCTTTGCTGAAGCAAAGCCCCAAGGACAAAGCGGTAGTGTCAGCAGTAAGCAGAAGGGTTGTAACACAGACAGCAGGACTGGGAGGCTCAGGAGCTTTTAAGCAGAGAGCTCTTGCAAGAATTTCTTTTCATACTTTTAGACAAACACTGGAGAGGGTACCAGCGCTTAGATAGGTAGTTTGGGTTTGAGATAAAAGTCATCCTATTAAGAATATTTGGGCTCCAGCCTGGATCACAGAGACTCCTCCGAGTGGCAAAAGAGGATCACACATAAATCTTAATTGGATGACCCGACTCGACAAGGAGAAATCCAGAGTTGTAAAAGCTCAGAGAAATAAGAAAGAAAAGGGCCAAGGAGGCATTGAAATATGAAGATAAAATCGATATGGAATTGCCTAGGAAATCAATAAAAGAGATAAAGGACGTGCAGGGGATGTGAAGTATGTGTTCTGTCTCCTGTACAAGTGAGAAATCTGGCAGCGTGTTTTGAACATGCTCAATCCTGTAATTAAAGCTCAAGGGAGAGTGGCAAAAAGGGAATCTTAATAATCAAGTGAAGAGCTGCCCTGGAAATCAGTGATTCCTTGTCAGGAAAACAGTTTCATAGGCAAGTCTTCAGTTAAATACACACTCAAGTGTGTAGCCGGGAGATTGACTGATAACCGTGATTCTGTATTTAGAGCCTGGGCCTTGATTTTAGAATCATTACCTAGTAAAAGCATCTATCGCTCAACAGGCCAAAGTAACGTGCTCATACCGTTACCAGAGCCTGATAATCACATTACTCAAGGTATACTTCAAAGAAAGAGATTATCTCCTTTCCAATGCCCGGGATATCTGCAAAGGAACAGAATCCCCCCCCACCCAGCCGCGCTAACAGTCAGTTGCTCAGGGTTAGATGAATTTATAGAAAGGTAAGGACAGGTGTTTATATTTACCCTCTCACAAACCAGATACAAATAAAGCAATCAGGAAAAAAAGCTTTAAGACATCCTAAAAATTACAAGCAAACAATTCCTTTTGGATACAGAAGGCTAATATACAGAAGAATCACATTTGAGCTTGTGAAAAGAATATTGGAAAATTACCTGCTTAAAAAATGTGAAGGTCTTTTTTATTACTCCTTCCTCATCTAAGTAGCAGTAAAGGACTTCGCAATTCCCAGGCAAACCATATTGTCACAATCTTTGTGAAAGTCATTGCTTCTCAAAATGTCCCCAGAGGTTCCTTCCACAAAGACTGCAGCGTAAGTAACGGTTCTGTTCCTGGGTTTGTCCAGATGATGTGGACATGGTTGGTCATGTCCAGATGATCAACACTAGGACTGATTTTGATAAAATTACTGAATTTTTAAAGAAAGGGAGAAAATATCTTTGATTTAAAAAAAACCCTGTTTCTTCATTTCTTAAATAAATTTGTCAGAACTTAGAGATTTAAAAGATGTTTCCTTCAAAGGTCTTTCAAAGGCGATTTGTAACAACAACAAAAAGCTACTACTGTGCCAGTTACTTCTGCATATCCTCAAATTGCCAATGTTTTCCAAAGATGATATCTTTACGTTTGAAAACAAGCAGAAGCTATGAAATGTAAAATTTTAAGTGTGGGAAAGTCTAGAAATGGTACATAAGTTATCATTTAGTTTTTCACTTATTAAAGTCCCACATTAAAATAGAGAAAGTAGTTAGTAAAATTAAAAAAAAAACCACAGAGGATTATCACTAGAGGTAACAAGCTGTCTTCATGAACCTTCAAAACACAAGTACAGAAGAGAGGAATCACTAACAGCCACAACACATCCCTGGCTTCATATCCACGTCTGTGCCGGGAGCAGCAGAGGGAAGCAACAGGTATCTGAAAATGCTAAGAAGGATCTCCAAATAAACAACAGATACTTGCTGAGTAACATAGTGGGTCACTGTGAGTATAGAATCTGGCTCTAGGAGAGGTTTTTACCTTCTCTATTGGTGGGCCAATGCAGGGCCGTCCTGGGGAGGAGACTTTAAGGTTGCTGGAAGAGCAGGTCCACGGTGAGCTGTAGAGATGACGCCTCCAAAGTGGGGCCCTAAGTGGAGGAACACACACTGAAGGTCATTAAAATCACGGGAAGGCAAAGATTAAAGAGAGAGAACGTCGGCGTAAGTGTGGGGAAGATAAACAGCCAGAATATCTTTAAAAGCAGTGGGCCGCGTTTTTGAGCACTACATTGAAAATAATAGAAAAGAGAGCTTCATGAAATTAGAAAAGGTTCCCTGGAACCCATTACCTTCTAGTCTTCTCATTTCAAAACCAAAAGGGTAATAATAATAAACACGAGCAACAAAAATTATTGAGATCAAATGCCTTGCTTAGCTGTTACAAGATGGGAAAATAATAATAAAGAGCTGGAGAGCTTTGCTAAAATCAGTTCATCACGTAAGGAATCCCGAAAGGTCTGGAAAATGTTCAACAATGAGGTGACCAAAATTATGGAACATTAGAAATTAAAAAAGGCATTTCACAAAAAGATGATTAAAGCAGAAGGATCACAAGAATGACTAAACGTTATAGATAATGTCTTCAGAAAATAGGAGATAAAAAGGGGGGGAATTTTTAAATTATGTAGAAATAGAAAATGTTTTTGGAAAAATAGTTGATATATATTAAACCTAAGAAAATAATATCCAACATAGGGGTAATGGGAAAACCAAAGCACAAAAGAGGACCAGCACTGGAATGCACAATTTAGTGGGAAAAAGGAAAGAAAATAAATTGTAGATTCAAAAGTACACTTATACTGAAAAGAATGTCATGTCCAGATGATCAACACTGGGATCAATTTTGATAAAATCACTGAATTTTAAAGGAAGGGAGAAAATGTCTTTGGCTACTTTGACATACAAGGAAGAGGAGTATTGATAAAGGTAAAGAAAAAAATAGATTATCATCGGATATTTTTGTTTTGAACTTGCAGTCCTTTTTGCCAGAAAAGAATGGAGTAATACACTTGAGTTACTAAAGGGGGAAGGAAAAGGAACCAAGAATTTTATATCTAACAAATCTGATGTTTACATGCAAAAGGCACAAACCATTTTCAACATGTAAGGATGCAATGAACTAGATCCATGTTCCTAAGGCTGTACTAGAAAGTAAGCATCACCCAACCGGCATAACCGGGAGATCACTGCTATAAAGACGGAGGGTGAGCATTCCACATGTAGCTCCTTACAAAACTAGGCCAAATGAGGGTTTAAACATGAAAGAGAATGTGATGTAATAACTACAGACTCTCATAAAGAAGAAAAGGTACGACTGTAAACATGGGAGGGGATGAGGAGGACCTTACAGAAAAACAATGCACAACTCTCACTAGTAATTATATTCTAATGATAATTTTACTGCAGTCAGTCATAGAAGGTTCCATGCATACAGTGAAATAAAGGAAAACAATAATCATGCCATATTCTAACATCTTCTCTGTCCTTGAAAACCAGGATTCTTTATGTAAGTTAGCAAAGATATTAAATATTATATATATTATGAATTGGAATAGAACGTATCAGTGTGACTGTATGATATATATTTAAACAAGTCACAGTTCTCACTGAATGTTTGACTTCAGCAATTACAAGAGGTGTTCAAACATAACTTATATTCATTTTTTGTTCTGGGTATATATTATTACAATTTTAACATATTCTTTTCCTTTCTTAATATGTGTATACATTTTTGGCACCCTCTTTACCTGTAGGCAATGAATTGCTGAATAGCTGCAAACGTCACCAAAAGAGAGAGACTAGACAATACATGTTTCCTGATAAAAGAACACACTTACATCCACATATGCATGCCACAGGGATCAAACCTGGATCTGATAAAACCTCTGGATGCCAAAACGCAGAAAATACAAAGGACAGAGATATGTGCTGATTTTCACCGTAAGCAATGGAAATGAGCAACATGCGCATTACGGACAGGCGTGAAAGGTTGTATTGCAGAAATTAAAAGATGAAAAGCAGAAGCAAGACAGTTCTTTCAAGCAGCAAAGAGACCTGGAAATAACACCACTGAAGCCACTTACTAAATACCTTATATAGTCGGGGGAAAAAGGGAAGCCATTCAATGATGTCGAAATTGTGAAAGAATTATCAAAGTGTGAGATGCTTAGGCTCTGATAACGTTTCAAAGGAGAAACAACTGTCTCTTTCAAAGAGTAGCATCATTGGCAGCATGAATTAGCCTTCAACTGAACAGAACAGCTTCTTAACAATACTTAAAAAGGAAAATATATATTATTCAATCACGTTTGATGAATTAACTGATAGTACTAACTCAGGATAGATTTTATGCATCACTCAGGTCATAACAAGTTTTTTTTGGCTATGAAGAATTACTTGCTTTGGGCACTCTTGTGAACACAACACAGGGAATGGATAAGTTCAACAGTTTTCAAGCTAAATGTGAAGTTGGACTGAATTTTGGAAATTTAGTGAGTTGCATGTACAGATGTGCACCTTCCATGACAGGAAAACGTGAAGGGTTTATTGCATAGATAAAAAGAAAGTGCATAGAAAGTATTAATCAATTAAGATGCTGTCATTTCTTTTCATTGCATTTTGCATCAGCAAAATCTCTTTGCTAAAGCTCTATGTTAAGCAACACTTTGCAATAAGTTATAACTGTTGTTTACGGTATTTGTGCAAATGCAATGTGGCATCATCAGTTTTGCAACATGCTAAAGTTGAGCATTGAGGCATTTGGTGTAGATTTGCCATGTCATTCTCAAGTGTGTTGGTTATCACGGGAACAGGTGTTAGCCAACATTTTATTTTGCAGGAACAGATATTTAAATTTTATGAAGAACAGAATCAGAATTGTGATTTATTGAAAGATGTCTACAGGAAATCAGCATTTCTGTGTGATATCATGTCAAGTTAAAATGATTTGGATATTTCTTGCAAGATAATACTAAGTCTGTAGGTTATAAATGAAATCCAGGGCTATAGTTGTGATTCATCTTTCACAGTGGGACCACACCGATGGAGCATATTGCAAGGGTGCAAGTCAAATTTATCAAGTATAGAACACAAATGTCTTAACACTGTGATGAGTAAATGAGGTGAAAGCTATGTTAATTAGTAGGACATAAGCACTCCAATTTGGACAAATAATCAGCACGTTGAATCCCACAAAAGCATAAATGTATTCATGATCTATGTATATATGACTTAATAAAAAAAAAAGTAATCTGAGTATTTCAAAAAAGGGATCTTTTTTCAAAGCACCTGTTCTTCAAAAAGAAATTCTGGATATTTGTCTCCATAGTTAGCAAAGGCCATTGATGAGGAGGATGATAAGTGTGAATCATCTGAAGAATATACAGCTATTATAGAGCTATTAACTGGAGAATACAGGGAAAAGTTCACCAATTTTGAGAATGATGACCTCACACTCAAATTAGCATTTTATCCTCACCTAGTTCATATCACAAAGTCATCTAAAGAACTACAGATGAAATTGATTGATCACTCAGTATAAGATACTTTGAAGTCGTTTTTTGATGATAAGCAAGATCCAGTTGAAAGATGAAATAATCTAGTAGAATATCAATACCTTCAGCAACATGCCTAAAAAAAAAAGCTTTCTTGGTTATCAACCTTACTGCTGTGAATCTACATTCTCCTGCATAACCCAAGATAAGATACACTTAAGGTAAGGTGACCAGACATCCTGCTTTTGGTGGGACAGTGCCGATTTTTAACAATTTGTCCTGTGTCCCGTGGCATTTTAAAAAGTCCCGATTTTTGGAAAGAATGTGCAACAAGCTAGGGAACGATGGAACAACAGGAAGGGAATATACGGTTTGGCTGCCATGTGGCTATTTTGCCAGGATATGAGTTTTGTATTATTTTTGTTAATTTTATAATGTTAAACTTTAATAATAACAAATCATTGTTGAGAACTGATTATCGAGAACTGCTTATTAAAGTTTGCATTGCTGTCAGCACCCCCGCCCCCATCAATGCTGTCCCATTTTACCAATGTTAAAATCTGGTCACCTTAACTTAAGGTCACAAATGACTGTTACCCATCTAGAGAATCAACTAAATCTTCAGACCTTCATGCTGCAGTCAAATATTCAAATGCTTTCCACCAAAAATTGGACACAACAGTCATTAATAGTTAACATTAAAATTCACAATTCACTTTCATTTTTTGAAATTGCTAAATACATAGTAGTTAGATTTTTACAAAATAAAGAACAATTTTAAGTATATCTAATTGAAATATCTTGAATGAGGCCTTATTTGATTACAGCTAAATTAAGTCAAACTTTGAACATGGAAAGGTTTCCCACCCAGGGCCTAGGTCCTACAACAGGTAAATTGTAACCAAAATGAAGGGATGGAGGGAAAAGTATAGGTTTCAAAAAGCCTCCAAAGACATCAGTTTTTAAAATTGGTATCCAAGTTTACACATTTAGATGACTAATATATACTGAGATACAGAAATTGAATCTCTAACAGGCAGAAAAATAGTTTAATTGGGGGAAGGAAGGATAGATGTACGGAGGCTTGTAAGGGCTGGAAAGGTCTCGTTTCTTGGTCTGAGTGTTGGTTGCAAGACACCTGACACCTGACATCAGGTTATACATGTGTATAAGATATATATAATATATATAAATGTAATATATATATTATATATGTATATAATATAATTATTAAATACAGAATTGTTTGGTGTGGGTTTCTGTGTTGGTATTTATTTTATAATAGAATGATTTTTTATAAAGTATTATATATTAAGGAGGGATTAAAATAAAGCTGTGATAAATATTTTGAGGTTAAAATGTAGAATGTAATAGATTAATAACTTTGATTTTTGCATAACTCACTATCTAATCAGAAACAATTTCAAAGGAGTTCGGCAAATGTTTGAGCAAACTACTGTTGTTTAGTTATAGTGTACTTTTGTAACTACTTATAAATTGAAAGCCCTTACTTAAATACATAATTTCCAGCACATTTTATAAAATGGTACATGAATTACATATGTCTGCATTTATGATTCTGGGACCGTAGAGGTGATGAAATTACACAATATCATTTATCTACCTCTTTATCTCAGGGTAGAGCTACTTGGAAATTAATTCGAAGAAACATTTAATATTTAAAATTTTTTTTCACCTCTGTCATCTCCTTATCCTTCTCCCATTTCATCTCTTTCTCCTTTCTCCTCTCTCAAAGAGTTGCAGAAAGGTAAGGAAGTTTAAGCTTTGGGGGCTCCACTTGCACAACCCCTTCCAAGGTCCCTAAAATGCCTTAACATGAGAATGTTTTTATAAAATTTGAAAAAGTGAGAGATTTTTAACCACCATTGGTTGAGACTTTCTTTCTACTTGGTCGAATGTCCCCTCATATCTGGCACTGAGTAGCTACAACCATTTGGGAGATTTAGCCAGAAGAAACCTAAGATCAGAAGTATAGTAGGTTAGGTTAGTGGGGCATTTTCATTGGTTTGCTGTTTCATTCATGTCTATAAAAGTTATTGCCCCATGCCCTGGTAGAGGAAGGAATGGCTTCCAGGATTACTCCAAGGTGCTGATTCCTGACAGTACTATGAAGGAGCAAGACTCAGTGTCACGTCACTCTATGAAGATGGCTTGTAGCCATGGGTACTGGAACTATTCTATACAATGTGTACACACACACACACACACACACACTATTCAGTATATAGTGAAGGCAAGTAGAAATTTCTGTTTTCATTGATGCATAGTCAAAATAAGATAAATATTCTCAGTAATGTAGACTGAAAACACAGTATTTTCTCTCTCATGAGAATCATATAGAATTTAAATTATCAGAATTCCTTTATTTACATATGTGATATCCACTTTTTTTTTAAATAAAACACCTGTTGTGATTTTTGTCTCATTTAAATAATTATCTTTATATCTAATATTATGTTGCACATTTGATACTTTCTCTTAAAACACATTTTAAAAAGATTTGGCAGGGGCTGGATCTGCCCCTTTCCTCCCTGGAGATCAGTTAGTGAATGGAAGGCATATTAATTTCTTCATTCTTTAATGTTAATGTTTAAGAGGATAAATTGAGCCTTTTGGGGGGGGGGTTGTCCCATGTTAGTGCATTGATTATCTTTCAACAGCATTCAACATGTACACACTATGGTCAATATTGGCTTAATTTTTGCAAAGAAAGATTGATTCCCTGATTATGAAGAACGTCATCTTTGAGTTGAAAGAGACCATTGCTTCTGGAATTTCTGCTCTAGAGAAAAAGAGATAATTCTGTGTCATACAAATATGATCAGAATTTGATAGAGGACTATTTTAGAGGTTTTTATATACTTAATGCTATTCCAGTCTTAACAAAAGCCCTGCAAAGTAAACACCATTGAACACATTTTTCTTTTTTTTAATGAGAACAAGTTCAAAGACTGCATGCACCTGCTACAAATTAATAGCAAAGTTCATATTTGAACCCAGGCCTTCCTGACTTCAAAGTTTGTATGTTATTCCACACTTCTGTAATACATTTGCCAGTCATTTAAACTCACTGGCCTCTGCGTCCTCAGCTGGACAAATAAGATATTCGACTAGAAGATCTTACAGTTTCCAAGGTCTGTGATTCTATGAACCCAAGTGAAGCAAACTTTATTCTCTGTTGTTAGCTGATTCCCATGTCATATAATAGGAAGTTCGTCTCAATTTCCTTGTGCCTAATCTAAATTTGGTAATAATTAAAATCCATCTCCTCTCAGTCTGTCCTTTGCAGAGGTGTAGAACAGCTAGTTTGTCACAATCTTGCATAATAACTCTCTGTTATGATGAGAGAAGAGCAGGTAGGAGGGAGGGGTGAGGACGGCTCTTGGAGGAAACGTCTAGTAAGGAACCTGGACCTGTTAAAGCTTCATCTCACCTGATGTATTTAAACAAAATACTTAACCTGAGAAAGCAATAAGGAATAAAATAAGGGTTTATTTTCCTTATCTCTTAGGTGTAATAAAAGGCATAAATGTCTAAATGACATCTGGAAAGATTTAAGCAATATACAAGTGATAACTGCCTAAGTGGTACATTTAAATGGCACGTGGAAAAAGACTGTGCATGTCTCTCCCTGGCTATCTGTGAAATGTCAGTAAATGATTTCGCCTATCTGGAAACATGGATCTGGACCAGACAGTCCTCGGGTACTGGGTGCAGGGGTTTGGGGGCTTCCAGCACAGGGAGGACTGGTTCTGTGATGTCTTAGCAGGCCATGGGGGGATTTTTAGGCTTCAGCTTCAGCTCTGCTGTTGTCATTATCACATCTATTTCCAACTCTCTCTCTTCTGCCTTGCGGTGGGCTCTGCAATTGCTCTCACTGCAGTTCCTTTGTTAGAGATTTGCCCTCTTGACATCTCTGAATGAAGAAGTTGCAGCACAAAAAGAAGATTGGTGACAGACCCTGAAATTTCATTCCCTGTAGTAGGTCTTGAAACCTTATCTACATGTCATCTGGATAATCAGAGGTCCAGGGTGAGATCTGTCAGAGATTTCTGTTTTAAAAAAGAAATTCAGACACCATTGACAGGAGACTTGGAATGCTTTTGTGGGCCTGTGCTGGCATTGTCCATTATTATGCGAGTGCCAGCCTGAGGCTGTGGTGACAGAGGAACCTCAGGGTGGCCTCTTAAGGACAGCAGCACAGGTGGACAGACCCGACCCCCTCCCTCCACAACAGAGGCCAAAGAGGAACTCACCACCAATAGCAAGAAGCAGAGATGAGGTAAAAATAGAACACCTCCGCATCAGTCGGAACTAGTTTGTGAGAGAAGGGAATGAAACTCATGAATTACACAATCAGTGAGACAGACAGTGTCAAATGGGGTAACTACATTTTCCAAAAGAGTTGGAGAGTCATACATAGAACCAAACCAATAAAATCCCCACGCAGAAAATGTTGTCTTGTTCCCTATGGAATTTACAAAACCATGGAAATTAAAAAGGTTACATCTATAATTCTTGGCTCTGAAAAACTACTCAGTTCCTTGAAAATTCTTGGTTCTTTTCTGATTAAAACACAAAGTGCACTGGCCTTGGAGTCAAACCTTATCAGAGACGAAATTTATTAAACTCTTTGCCACATCACTCCTTTATTCTAAGCAAATCATCTTTGGAAGTTCCACAAGAGGAAGTAATGCCCAGTAGTTAAGGCTCTGAGACAAATAGTTTGGGTTCAAATCCTGGTTTTGCAACGCACAAATAACCTTCTCTCTGTATTTATTTTCTCATTAATAAAATGGAATGAGTATAACAGTATAAAAACATCATAAGAATACAGAGGGTATCACTACAAAGTTAGGAGAAACATTCTTTCATGTGATAGCTGTTGTTGCTGCTGTTATTATAATCATGTCAGTCAGGATAGCCTACATGCAGCTATGTAACAATCACCCCCCAGTATCTCAAACATTAGAATAAGAAATATTTATTTCTTACTCATGCTATAGTTCCATTGTAGACTCTAGCTGATAGAACAGCCACCATCTTGGAAGTTACTGATTGATATACTGGAGGGATCTTATGTCAACAGTTAACTATCCAGTGCAGAGAAAATGCCCATCACCCTTACTCACAACTCATTGTCCAGAAGTAGGCCACTTGATCCCATTAAACCACATGGGGAGCAAGACATGGGGAAAACGTCCATGATTGTTACTTGCTGAATAATATTGATGTCCAGAATCATTGTTGTATTATTATTTTTTATTAATAGTCGTGACTATATATTTCAAGACACCAATGGTATAATTCTTAGGATGTGATATTCCTAATAAGAGAAAGACTTAAATCAAAAGTCTATATTTCATTTTCATCAATATAATATTTAGTTGAGAACCAAATGACAACCATTGAACATGTGCAGCTAATACTCCAGGGCCTTCACACAGCTTTAAACATAATTATAGTGACTCCAAAAGGTAAGCACTTTTAACCCAATCTTACACATGAAGAAGCAATAACTAGAGAAGTTCATAATTGAGAATCAGATCTCCCAGGCCCTATGCCTATCATCTTTATATTATGCCTATTGCATATATGAAAGGATAATCCAATATAAGTGACCCAAACATTAAGTCCTTGTGTCTCTATAAAATGTCGCCCCTACAGATGGACTGGCCTAAGAGAAAAGTCAGCCTTCACTCAGCATGTTTGCAAAACCTTAGGTTACCTTCCTCATTTTCTGTTAGTGAAGAGGAAAACATTTTATCTGGTTAGCATTACAGAAATCTGTACCGTCTATTTTGGGAAGACTATTCAAATTTTAAGTTCAGTAAAGTTCTTTACTTACGATCCTGGTTTTCACATCCAAAGTGAAATTAAATTTGAATTCAGGTTCTCAGACATAAAAGGAAAGCAAGGTACATTAAAAATGCTAATCTGTGTTCCATGGTCCACTGGACACCGGCCGTCCTCAGCTGTGGCTCCAGATGTAACTTCTACTTTACAAAACTGCCGGGCCTGGGAGGAATGAGGGGTTGGAGTGCGGGGGGTGCAGCAAAGACACAATGAACACACAGCTTCAGGAGCAGGTATTTTAACAAAACTGATGTAATGGGAGAGGGTTGGAAACACTGATGACTTTATAGTGTGCTAAAAAAGGAATAGGGAGACACAGCAATAACCCCTCAATTACAAGCCTCCCGTGCACCGCTCGGAATCTCAGAGCACTGTGGGAAGCAATGCAGGAAGCAAGAATTGTGCTTTATGGAAAAAGCAAGTTCTCCACCTGGACTCTGCATTTCTGGATAGAAACCATTTTCAGCCAGAAAGGCATTCTTTGATCTCCATGTTTAGCCCTAGGAATGCAGCACTTGACAACGGAGGCTGTAAGTGAGCCAGAGTTCTATAAATAATGGTGACTCTCTCAAACTCAGAAACTTACTAGGAAAAATAATCGCAAATTCCAACCCACAGTATCTCTTTCCTTTGATCAATTTGATAAAGACTTCTTGGAAGATAAAAGATAACAGCAAATGGATAAACAAATGCGAATCTTGAACTCCCGCCTACCATTATGGCCTCCTTGCGCTCCCCTCCAGTCCACACACAGATTTTTGTAGTAACCTAAATGTACCCCAATGGATCACTTCCATCTACAAAATACGAGCAAATCATTCAGTGGTGCTTAGGGCAGGCTGGACCCTGCTGTGAATGGTTCAGGTATATTATTTTCATCTCACAACGACCTTGGCAATGGGTACTATCCCCGTTTTGCCGATGATAAAGTAGAATGCACAGGATGATACACAACTTGCACAAAGTCACACGGCTAGTAACTCACAGTGCAGAATCCAAACTGAGGGCGTGCAGTTCCAAAGTCCCATTGTCTTTACCTTAAATCATGCTTTTAAATGTGGTGTCACTTTTATCTGACACATTTTTTCACCCTTTTATTCCTGGCTCTGGCCCCGTCTATTTAGGGAATTTGTTGTTGACCCTTCCATGACCTTTACTTTTTTTTATATACTTGTTTTGATTTCAGATTAATAGAGTCCAAACGATGAGGTTACACTGTTTGCGCTTCTTAGTCTAAAGCCTAAAGTCCACGTTGTAGTTGAGCCCTTTGTGGGTCTTCACGTCATTCCCAGGCTACTGCACCCCAGCAGCATAGGCATAGCTCTGCCGTGCAGGGACCACACTACACTGTCACCTTTTTAATGTCCCATCACCTTCGCTAGACTGAGCATTGTGACAGCCCTTATTCATTTCTTCACCATTACAAGCCCAGGGTATGGTGCATAGTAGTTGTTAAGTAAATATTTGTTGCATTAATCCGTATGATAAATAGAGAAAGAAAATATCGTTAGGGAGATTACAGTTGTCTTTTCACCAAATTGGTAAGTGATCTGTGAAATTCTGTTAAAATCGCCTTTAAATGAATGAGGCTCAGAATAGCAACTACCACACACAAAAATCAAATGAAGAATTCTGTTGCCGTGCAGGTGCCTCTCCAAGTGGGTACTGTCTATTTTTAACTATTGTGCAGTGTTTTCAACCTTAATCCACAAAGTGTCAACTTTCTATGTCTCTTTCTCTAAAAGGACAGCTACTCCTGGGATCTGAAGAATGCTCTCTTTAGTTTTTACAGAAGGAAAGAATATCAACAAAACAAAAGCAGATGTTTGTGACTATATTATATTTGAGCAGAGGCCTGGGGAGACTTTTTTTTTTTTTCACAGATACTGAGTGATTCAAATCTCAGCATCCTTAAAGGAATTCTGATTTCAAGTTTGAACTAAGAAACATCCTTTGTGTAGACTCTGATGACAGAAGTCAAGGTGATGGTTTTAGACAACATGACATTAAGTCAATAGCTTGTTTTGAAAACTGTGCTGATGTCAATGCCTTCTTTATAGCAAGCAGGGGATCCAGGGTGGGTTGCAGGGAAGGGCCTGTTCTCCATGTGGCTGCTCCTTCAACGTCTTTTTCAGAACTTTCTTCCCTTTCACTCCCTACCGAGAGGGGGAAAGCCCCGGTGTCCAGCAGTCCCAGGATAGAGGCTTCTTCTTGTTTTCATTATGCGTGTGACTCTGTAAAGGGCATAGGCTTCAGCACCAAAGCCACAGAACCCTGAATTTGAATCCCAGCACAGTGGTTTTCCAAAAGGCATTCCTTCTGTTCCCGCTCCTCTTCCTCACTCTTCAGCAAATCTATTCAGCTTTTAGACATAATGTATTTTTTTCTATAAAATGAGAATCACGACATAGATTTCACAAGATTGTTCCCAGGATAAGAAACAATAAAAATAATGCAAAGTACCTGGCAGAGTGTGGCCCAAGTGCAAATCCAAAGGTCACTTTAGTAATTATCATGGCCTTGAGAGGGTAAGGGCAGGGTGGGCAATAGATGGAGATGGATCACTTTTTGTTCTACTTTGGATGAATGTAATGTGGAATATTATCCCAAATGAATCAGCAAGATAGTGCTGAGAAAAATCCAACTTTTAATATGCTGAGCAGGCTGCAGGGCACTGACTGAGCTCCTCACACATGGTACAGTCGGAGAACGGACCTTCCTATCTCAGGTTAATCTTAACAGTGTCCTTCTACTTCAAGGGAGTACTTTTTCCTCTTTAATGGATTGAAGTATTTACACCTTGCATAGGCTTAATGGAGCCTTGACGAGGTGACGGTGGCATGTGGGACAGCAAGAGAAGAGCTGGAAGATAGATAAGGAGGGAGGCCTTCTGACTTTCATACTAACTGTTTAATTCCATGGCCTGGTTTCTATGATAAAACAACCAATAGCTCACTTCTCTTTTGCCCCATCTTTTCTCTGTCCCATTTTCAAATTTCTCTTTATCGTGTTAAAGCTTGAAAAACTGAAGCAGCAACTATGACTGTGATAGAAGTGTTTTTCACAAATCAGATTAGCTGGGAAATTCACCATTTCAGAGCATAGACAGAAGTCATGGGCCCCCCACTCATCCTCCAGTCCTTCCTCACTGCTCCCTGTGTGGTGTGAGCTGCCCCCCCCC
>NW_003852664.1:780300-781795 GCF_000181295.1 Otolemur garnettii | reverse complement strand
CATTCTTCCTCACTACTCCCTGTGTGGTGTGCACCACTCTCCCCCATCCTCCCATCCTTCCTCACTGCTCTCTGTGTGGTGTGCGCTGCCCCCCCCCACATCCTCCCGTTCTTCCTGTGTGGTGGGCACTCTCCCCGCCATCCTCCCATCCTTCCTCACTGCTCTCTGTGTGGTGTGAGCTCCCCCCCCACATCTTTTGGTCCTTCCTCACTGCTACCTGTGTGCTGCTGCTGGTTGTCCCTAGGTCCCACCTGCCCTTTGGTTCCTGGGCTCTTGAACCTCTTCAAGATTCTTTCACAATCCAGTTTCCCCCATCCACTGCACCCTTCACTGAAACATGATTTTATCAGCCAACTCATTTAAAAGTCCACAGTATCTTCCTGGTTCAGCCAGAAGAAAATCTGAAGCTAATCTACTCAGAAAAGCCTTGCTCATGAATCCACTTTTGCTTTTTACTCCCAAAGGAAGACTTTCTCCAGCTTGGCAGCTGAATAAACCAGCAGCTTTGCACATAAACAACAACAACAACCATGATTCTGTATCTGGAATATTGCAAGAACAAATGATAGAATGAAGGAAGGAAGGAAAAGGGGAAGGAATAGAGGGAGGGAGGAGAGAAATGAAGCTTTCTTGTCACTAACATCCTTCACATGAGTCTCTTTCAGAGTTTGCTCACCTCCTCTTCCCATTTCTTAAGGTATTATATACCTCCTACAGTTCTTTTTTATTTTAGAATAAAAAATAAAAGGGGTACACATGTTTTGTTGACATACTTTGTTTTTGTACCAAATGATCCAAAGTTATATGCCTAAGTGTTTCCTTCACCGCAATAGTGTGCACTGTGCCCAGTAGGTGTGAATTGACCCATCCCCTCCTCCCCACTCCCACCAGCTGGGTTTTCAGTGACATTTCCTTCCACATGAGCACTGAAGTGTGACTGATTAGCTCCAATCTGGTATTGAGCATGTGTGTTCACTTCTCCATTCTTGTGATGTTTCACTTTGAAGAATGGTTTCTGGCTCCCTCCAGGTTGTACAAAGAGATTACCTTTTTTTTCATGGTTGAATAGTACTTCATTGTATGCATATCCCACATTTACTTAATCCATTCATGTATTGGTGGGTACTTGGATTTTTCCCACATCTTTGTGACTGTGAATTGTGCTGCTTTAAACATTTGAGCTTAGGTGTCCTCTTTATAAAATGACCTTTTTTCCTTTGGCTATATACCCAGTATTAGGATTGTTAGATCAATGGTATGTCTACTTCAAGTTCTTTGAGGTGTCTCCCTACAATTTTCCATAGAGGTTCTGCTAGTTCTCAGCCCACCAACAGTGGATGGATATGAAGTCTCTTTCTTTCTGCACATCCTTGCCAGCATCTATTGTTTTGAGACCTTTTAATACCAGCCATTCTTCCTGGAGTTAGGTGATATTTCCCTGTGGTTTTGATTTGCATTCCCCTAATGGTTAGAGACACTGAGCTTTTTTTTTTTT
>NW_003852664.1:778027-780147 GCF_000181295.1 Otolemur garnettii | reverse complement strand
CTGCCTCAGCCTCCCAAGTAGCTGGGACTACAGGCGCCCGCCACAATGCCTGGCCATTTTTTGGTTGCAGCCATGATTGTTGCTTGGCGGGCCCGGGCTGGGGATTCGAACCCGCCACCTTAGGTGTATGAGGCTGGCGCCTATTACTAAGTCTTTATTTGAAAAGTTCTGCTATTGTCTTTTGCCCACTTTATAATGGAGTTGTTTGGTTGTTTCTTGCTGATTTGCTTGAGTTCATAGTTCCTTTTATTTCACTAATTCCTCAAACCAACTCCTAACTTAAAGTCAAGTTCACTTATTCCGCAAAACAACTTTCACTATAGTCACGAATGACCTCTATGGCTTTAAATTCAATGGGCACTTTTAGTCCCCATCTTACTTGACCTTTTACCTCCTGAGTTATCCCTATAATGCTGGAATCCTCAGTGGAGTCCTAGCTCTTCTTGCTTCCCATCCTGAACTCTTTTCTTAGGACCCTTCATCCAGGTTTGCAGCTTGATCAAATTAGGGTTGCATTTCTCCAATTTCCACACCAACAAAAATATGCCTTCCACTTGCTAGTTCCACTGGGATATATCCAAAGTACCTCAAACTCAATATCAAATACAAAGTTGTTGGGGTCCGGGACTATCCAGTTCTCTGGCCCTGGCTTATCTATAGTCTGGATGGGAACTGCTATGCTATCTTGCTTGGGAACAATTACCCTTAGGAGCCTCAAAGCTAATTGTCTCAGAAGAAGAGAGAGAGAGAGAGACAGTCTTTGAGGGAGAAGAGCAGTCTTAATAGTAGAGTGAATCTTAGCAGTCTTCTTAGAGAGATGCCAGGCAGATGTCCTATAAGCGGAAGAAGCCAAAGAGTGGGAGTAAGCAGGTCCATGGAAGAATGAGGTCTCCTTGAATGCCTTCTGCAGCTTCTTATAGATGTGATCGCATGGCTATTTGCACCACAGGTCTAGACTGCCAATTAGTGATCTCTCGAGAGCTCTCATGTTATAAAGAGCTGACTCCCTGTCCATGCCCTGATCGCCAAGGTGTTATGTTACCGAGCTGTTTCTTATAATTACTGAGTGTTCCAAGCTTAACTCCTGCTTCTCCTTTCCATATGTTATATGGTATACATACAGAAAGTTTATGTTCTCCTCCCACCTATAACCTCTTCCACTGACCCTGTCTCAGATAATATCACCAGATGCCAAAAAGTCTCCCAGAAAAAAAAAAAAAGACAGAAAAATAAAAAAAACTCTTTTACCTTTCCTTTTCAAGCCCTGAAAAGTGTGTGTCCTGAGTAATTTTCCAACACATCCCCTCCTGAGCCTACACTATCATCATCCTTGTTCAAGTCATAATTATATAACTTGGCTGTGCTGCAAGAGAATCCTAACTGGTTTTCCCTCTTGCTCTCTCTCCAATCTCTTCTCCATTTTTTCTGCAAGAAAAACATTTCTCAATTTATTTTCTGAACATTCCGTATGGGTTGGTCATTCAGGTGCATCTTATTCATCCCACCTCTGTCTGCCTTTTGCCTAAGTAGACCAAGCATCTCTGGAAGGCTGAAGTTAGCTGCATGCACACTCCAATTAATTGACTCCTTTGGTAATAGTATCTCATTTCTGTTTGTTTAAAATGAATCAGATAATACATATAAAGTAAAATGTTTCCCAGTCATTTATTACACACAGAAGTGTATAGATTTTTTTTCTGAAACTAGAAGTGGTTCTCAATATGTATAAACAATTTATATATTTTTTCTGCCCTTGAGGCTTATTTTTGGACTTTTCCAAGTATGAGGCCAAATGAATCGAGGTACTTCCACAGTTATCACTTTACCTTCATGTTGTAAAATTTACTTTTTAATTTCAACCAGAAAATGTATATCAGCTTGGTGCCTGTGGCTTAAGTGGCTAAGACACCAGCCACATACACCTAAAGTGGCGGGTTCGAATCCAGCCCAGGCCCGCCAAACAACAATGATGGCTATAACCAAAAAATAACGAGGCATTGTGGTGGGCACCTGTGGTCCCAGCTACTTGGGAGGCTGAGTCAGGAGACTCGCTTGAGCCCAGGAGTTGGAGGTTGCTGTGAGCTGTGATGCCACAGCTTGAGTCTCTGTCTCAAAAAAAA
>NW_003852664.1:772998-777796 GCF_000181295.1 Otolemur garnettii | reverse complement strand
CCAAAAACAAGTTAGATCAATTTTGTCTATAATCAATTTATCTGAAACCTATCCTGAATGCTTAGAACAGAATCTAAGTCCAACTCAATAATTTATTTATTGATCAGTTATGAACCAACTGAAGCTCATAGAACTATAATTGAGTTGCAAAGGAATAGTGGTTGAAGAAAGAATGTTAGAGAATTAGGTAAGAAAGGAATGTGACATGGATCACATACAAATCTGGTTGGTGGAGAAAGCATATCACATAAAATATATTCATGTAATTATAGATACATAGATAGATACACACATACATAGATAAAAGAACAGAAATAATTTAATGCTCAAGTGGATTATGTTAAAAAAAAAAAAGCATTGTATTTTCATAGATGGAGAAAATAGAGTCCAACAAAGGCTTTATAAAAGAGGTGAGACCTTAAGTGGGCATTAAAAATTTTATGTAAGCAGTTAAAGTTATAGTTGATATAATTTTCTGATGGGTTGAACCATGATGGGTTGAACCATTATTATACTATAATAAAAAAGAAAGATTTTTTTCTTGAACAACTAGAATAGAATTGTATTTACTGAGGAGAAACAGGGAGAGAAATTATTAGGGGTGGAGAGAAGCACGGAAATTCATCTTGAACCTAGTAAATCTGAGATGCTTACTAGGCATTGAGGATCTGATGCCAAGAAGCAGTTAGTGATGGGACTGTGCTTTAAAAATGAGAGGTCTGAACAGAGGGTGTAAATTTGTGAGTCATCAACAATGTTAGTTTTGGAGCAATGAGACTGGATGAGATCACCAACAAAGGAGAACCAGTGAAGAGAAGAAGAATGTTCAAGACTAAACCAAATACAACTCAAAATGCTTTTAACTGAGAAACGAAGAGAAAACAAAAGGAGAAACAGTGATCGATGAGGCTAGAAAAAAATTAGGAGAATGAAGTATGCTGGCAGCTTATTTACAAGAGAATTTCAAGGAGGAGAACGTGATCCTTTTTGTTCAATGCTATTGATAGGTCTAGTAAGATGAGTATTGTGAATTGGTCATTGGATCTGGCTACATGGAGGTCATTGATGACCTTGATCAGAAGAACATTATTAGCGTGAGCAGGAACAATGTCTGCCTGGATAGTGTGAAAGAGAGAAATCAGAGACAAAGCAAATATAAACCTCTGCATCTGTTTTGCTATAAGAGAAAAAAGGAGAAGGGGAGTGGTAGCCAGGTGAGGATATACAAACAAAGAGTTATGTCTTCACTTATTTAAAAAAGCAGTGGGAATTATAAATTAATGAGGAAAAGATAGTGATGCAAAAAGAAAAGAGAACTAGATTCATATCATTGCATAGGTAATAACGAGTTAGCTCTGACTATACCTCTGCACATTTTGGAACAAGTTCATAGCAGCCATATTTCTATGGCATCTTGGACTAACTTAAAAGCCAGCATGGGAGCCCACTCTCTCCTTTCTTCACTAGGAGAAAATTAAAGCACTTGCTCCTATCTTCGATAGGAGTAAAAAATGAACATTGAGAATTGGAAGAAAGACTTGTCCTGAATTGAAATATTTATCCAAGTGGCCCTAAAGTAAATTAAAATGCCCTTCTTATGCTTATTAAGTTTACATGATGATTAAGTTTAAAATCTTTCTCACTGCTTTCCTGCTGCCAACCAAGTCCACTTCATTTCTGTTAGGGGAACAGAAATCCAGGATGCAACTGAAGAACATTCAAGATTCAAGGCGTTTGCTCATCCAATGGTGATGGGTGACATTTAGCCCTCTGCCTGGCCAATTCTTCTACCTTCCTTTTGAGGCAGCTATACTGACCCTTATGTTTAGGGCTTTCATAGTTAAATAGTCTTCAAAATTGTATTAAGCTAATAATAAGTGTTAAAACCCTGTTGTAACTTAATCTATATGCTGTGACTTAACTCCATGCCATGAACCCTAAGGTAAAGACAGTATAAAGTGTCTAAATAAAGGAGAGCTATTGATCCACCAAGACTCTTTAAAACTTATGTAGCCCAAGAATGATGCTGCTTAGACCATCTAAAAGCTACCATTTTAAAATAATTGATTGCTTTCCCCTAATTCACCCCCCTGGGCACAGTCCTGGCCACATTGCTGACTGTCCTAGGTGCGCTTCCGTATCACTGCTGACCTTTCCAGCATGGTTTCTGCTCTTCCTCTTCCAATCCCGATGCAGACTTGGTTCCTGATCACTGAACCACTTACTGACCTGCTTTTCTAAGTTCTCTTCTGCTGATCTTTGGCTCTTTTGTACCTGGGCATGTTTAAACCCTTTAAAATACTAATAGATTCCATTTCAATGGTACTTGCTGTATGCTGGGCACAGTGCTAATTTATTAAAAAAATATTAACTATAATTTTACAAACACTTGGCCAGGTAAACATCACCATCATGAAATTATAAGTGAGAAAAATCAGTCTATGAGAAGTTGAGTAACTTTTGAAAAATATGGAAAATTCAGTGTTCAAAAACTTCTCAAATACCAAAATTTTAACCATACCAGCCTGACTTGCTGCAGAATTCTTTCATTAAATTTGAGTGAACCCATCAGGGTTTGCTCTTAATTATTTGAAATCAGTTTTTCACTACTTGACTTACCCTAGTTGCAGCCCCTCTCGGGAGACGTCCTGTGAATCTGAGCCATGTCCAGATGTTGCACCTGGCAGTTCTGTGTTGTAAGGAAAGAGAATACAATGAACCTCCGCAATTTTGAGGGTAAGGGCATAACCGCTTGTGTGGGGTAGAAGAAGAAAGAAGAATTTCAGCTTGGGAAACAGCATTTGGGTCTGAAGCTCAGCTGTAAAACCTATGCTGCCTCAGTTTCCTCATCTACAAAATGAAAGTAACATTAATGATAGCACATAAAAGTATTGTGTGGGTTAAATAAGTTAATAGTATAGTATTGTAAAAAGTACTTGGCTCATATACAGGGTTTGATTATTGCTTTAACTATTACTACTACTACACAGCCTTCCCCATCTTGGCTGTGAGGTTACGCTGGATTCTGTCCATCTCCCAGGGACTTTGGCGGATCTCAGACCTCTATTCATGACCTTCCCCTTCAGTACTGTTGAAACAAGAGTGCATTTTGTGGTCAGGCAGAGTCTTAACTGAATCAAACTCATATGTTGTGCCATTTCTCTCGCAAGACAATTGTATGATGACATTGTCATTTAGACAAAAAAGAAGCAGATTCTCTAACATTGCCCCATTTGTCCTACATTCAGCAATGATGGTTATTCAGCTTTTATTCTTTTATAGCAGTTACACTCATCCTGTGCTCTTGCTTAGTCAGATTTTAACATTTGGGTTGAATTTCTTGACTATTCCAGGATCCCTGTTCATCAGACTCTATTCACTTCTCTTAATCATGACATTGCATTTTCTCTAACTGGTTCCCAATTCGCTCATGTTGTTTTCCAAATGAGGCAAACAAGATTCTGAAAGTCGAATTTCTCTATCATTAGGGGGGAGCTGCCAACTTCCTGGCCCATAGCCGAATGGATCTATACCTGCATCTCATAATCTGGGCCTTTTCAGACTCGATATTGTGTCTAACTGATTTTAATATCATCCCCTAAACTATGCACACTCCTGGTGCAGAGTTCTTTTGACAGTATCACTTTCTGCACTTTCTTCTTCTTCCTCTTGCCTGTCGACATGCCAAATGTGCAAGTTTGCCTTTTTGCAAATGGAATCTCATTTTGTCATTTTCTGCTCCTACTTAAAATGACATCTGATGGAGAAAGTAATAAGTTGCTCTTAATGCTTTAGTAGGTTACTTCCGTGCATCAAGTCAAGCTTTCTAAAGGTTAGAAGAAATAGTTTTCAAATATATATTTTTAAAAAAATGGTGCCATGTTTTATACAATGACCTGACTCTTTTAAATGCATGTTGCAAATCTGGTCCAATTATAGAACTGGGTGGCTCATGCCATTCACTCACCAGTTTGTTTTACCAGGTACCCAGTTTGATAAGCATCCACAGGATGACTGATTTATATTTTGTACACGAAGAAGAACTTGCCCTGCATAACTATGGACATCTTGTTACATCCCATTCCCAAATCTGTCAACCATCTAATGACAGCCAGAGCACAAAACAGTATTTTACTTGTTCATAAGCAACAAGGCCCATGAGTATAAATAGCTATTTTTTTCTAAGTGTTTATATGGTAGGAGGGCGCACTATATCCATACTCTTGGAAATCAAGAAGTATATGGTGTTTTCATTTTCCCTATTCTAATCAGTAAGATTCTATGTGCTTGGTGACTATACTGACAAAATATTCTGTGAAAGAAACAAAAAAACTCAACAAAAGGTAAGCCCTGGTGGATTTGTGTCTGTTAATATAACCCACATGTTTCTGAAACACTTTCGTTATGCACCAAGGTGCAGTCTCATGTTTTGGAAACCAATACACTGTCAATTGAAGTGTCTAAGACATTTTTCTTAAGAAATGAAAAAGGATTTAAACAAGTGTATCCCATTCCTTAGTTGCCCCCACAGTGAGGGTATTTTTCTGCTAATATTTGTGTCCTCTGGGTGGATGTAGCCATTGGAACAGTGCCGGGTACCGGGAAGCTTCACAGGGGACCAGGAACTCACTCCAAAATGATCTTGGCAATTTATTTCAGTCAGAAATGTGTTTCTCTGAAAACCAGAATGAAAGTGCTGTTTATGGTCTAGCATTTCTATACAGAAACTGAGCATACAACTCAGAGAAGGAGATGATAATCAGGATAGGATCCAGAGAAGGAGATGATAATCAGGATA
>NW_003852664.1:767920-771633 GCF_000181295.1 Otolemur garnettii | reverse complement strand
GAAGGAGATGATAATCAGGATACAACCCAGAGAAGGGGATGATAATCAGGATACGATCCAGAGAAGGAGATGATAATCAGGATACAACCCAGAGAGGGATGATAATCTGGCCCATGGACAGCCAGAGGACTGTCATTCCACCACATACCCAGGCAAGGACCCTGATTCTGTTTGGTCTGGTAAGAAGAGGAAATCAGACTGATAGAAATGGGTTTAAGCTCCCCAAGACCTGGTTTATGTTAAATGTACTTTAAAGAAATAAAGCAGTTTTGTGATGTTTAGAGTCATCTGTAGACTCTCTTGCTTCTTCATATTCTTGTCTCTTTTAATCTCTTAGAACTAATTTTCCCTTTCCCAAAATCCTTCCTTCTTTCTTTTATAATGATTGTTTATATTTTATGTGCCTGATCCCCTATCCTGTCCCTTCAGTCCCTCTGCATAGACAATAACCATGCCTGTATTGGTTCACAATAGACACACAGAAACACGCATATCTTTAGGTTATAGGAAGTAGATTGGAAGATTATTTATTTATTTATTTATTTTAAGGTCTAGAAGTATAAGTTTATTTTATATTTGAGAGAGGAAAGAGAGCAGAAAGCAGAAAGTAAAAGAATGGAAGATGTTGGGGGGAAGGTAGCAAAAAAACCCTTTAAAACAAACCCAGAAGAAAATAAGAATCAAATTAAGATTGAATTTAAAAAAGACATTGAAATGCACACATAATGAAACTGTGAAAAGTGAGTTAAAGGCAAGACAAACGAGGAATATTGGGGGTTATGTAAGTGAAACTGCTCAAAATAAAATTGCATGTGGAAAATAATTATAATTTTATTATGATTATTTATAATTTTATAATAATCTTTTATAACACTGACATAAAAAGACATGCAAAACGATAATCCGCTTTTACCACTCCTGGGAAGATGACTCAGCTAACAGATTGCCAGAAGCATTTCGCTCTGCCTTCGTCTGACAATTAGAACTTCCTCGGCTGATGCTGTGTAATAAATTTCTGATTATGGCTTTCATTAAGGCATTGCTGATGTTAGTGCCGCACATTTTATTTGTAATCCAGTAGCTATAGGTACGTGTGTGATTGAATGAATGAGGGGTAAGAGGAGGAGGGTTAGCTGCAGTATCCTCACTGTCTTTACCTTCCTGGCAGAGAGTAAGCACTTCTAAATACGTGTTGAAAGAACGAATAAATCAATCAGTTCATATAGGAATACAAATACTTAGCAATTCAAATAAAAATCTCCGAGGGTCAAGTGTCCACAAGCTGCTGACCTTGACTTACAAGTTCATCCGTTAAGGGAAGAACAAACAAAATCCTCACAGTTGTGCCCTGGGACCCCTGCGTCCCTCTGACTTCATCGCTGTCCTTATGCTGCACCTAGTGTCCATTCCTAGGGACTGGCCTTTGGTCACAGAGAAAGCTCATGGATTCAGGATCATTATTTTATATGTGCTCTCAAACTTTGATTATTTCCTAAAATCTTGAGTTGTGAATATTTTCTTTGCCCAACGAGTTTAGATCATCTTTGCTCAATTTACCAATGTCATCTTTTTTACTTATTTAATTTCCTTTCTATGGCTTTTTGTGTTCACAGAAAAAAGGAATCAAATTACCTGCTTGTACAACCAAGTAAGCATAAGCCTAAAAATGTATAGTCTGATCCTTTTATTTGAGCCTAGCTCCTTACTGACCACGTCACAGGCAGTAGAAACACTCGTGTCAGATTCCAGACTTTCCCCTTACTTTCTCTCCACTGGCAATGTCCTCGTTCTTTCCGCTGTGTAGTTTCTCCACAGTCACCCAAATCTATATTTATAAACCTGCCTGTAAGCATGTATTGCCTGTGCTTATTTGACACGTAGAGGATATTTCATCATATCAGTCATTTATTATATCATATGATTGCAAGTTCTACTTGTGCAAAGTCTATGGCCTGTATCAGTTATAACCTGTAGCATTGATCATGGTCCACTATGAAATGATCACTCAAGTGTTTGTTGATTGACTGACTGATCCTTCTGATCTTATGTCTTCTATAATGCCACTTTTTTATAACACAGACCAGTAATTGATTTTACTTCTGGCACTCATTCAGGTTGCAATGCCTACAGGTTTAATTACTCAATTTACCCTTTTAGACCACTTGAGATAATTTTCAGCTGTAGGTATTTCAAATCCAGTAAATAATAAAATAATTGTTTCATTTTTTTCTGCTCTCTCATACTAGGAAACCTGTAATAGGCATTTACTTGTTTTTATCCACTAGCTCAATAATGCCAGGACCAGAATTTCTAAAAGTATCTTGATATTTCTTAAACAGGTATAAGATGACTGCTAAAACTATCGGCATCAAGTTTATGTTCAAGGGAAGAGAACAAGAAAAAGGAAGGGTAGAAAGAGTAATTCATTCAATCCCTATACAAGAAGTGAAGACGCACTTGTAACACCTCACGCACTTCCGCAAAAAAGGTGAGCAAATGGGAATGAGTTTGGTGAGACCCTGGGTTAATAAATTAACAACACCTGCCACAAACTCCCTCCTGGAGACGCTCTGTGTACCATATTTTCTAGCCATAAACTAGACATGAGATTACCAGCAAATGACGTCAGAGCAAGTTGAGGCTGTGAAATATTTAGGATTCAGGTAAAGCAGCATCTTATTCCTTATCTAGAAAGCTTGGAGAGTGAAATCTCAGAAAAGTGAAATGTCAGCTAACACTCAGTTAAGCAGAGAAGGGGACGGCAAGCAAACATTCATTGAGCACATACTATGTACAAGGAGAAGGAAAGGAGCCTGGAGTTTACTGTTATCCTCTATTCTTCCAATCTCAAGCCTAAAAAAGAATACTATCAAAGACACAGGTAACTTCCTGTTCTTTCTTATGGAAAGTAAAAAACTGAATTCATATTTAATGGGAAAAGGAACTGAATTATTATAGAGAATAATGTGAAATGTTCAGGAAATAAAGTCCTACCTAAGCCATTTGAATTTGAGCTTCAGATCCCTTTCATAGTAAAGGGACTACCTTTTGAACAAATACTAGTTGTATCAACAAACTTTAAATGCTTGCATGATAAGTATATATTTGTGGCTAGTTAAGTATTCATTTTGAAATTATTTTTGGAGTATTGGTAGGATACATTCAACACCGTATTTAAGTACAGATAATAGTATCTATTTTAATCTTTGACAAAAGTTTTGACAAAAGCTAGATTAAAGTGTCTGGCTCACACCTATAATCTTAGCACTCTGGAAGGCCAACACAGGAGGATTGTTTGAGGTCAGGAGTTTGAAACCAGCCTGTGCAAGAGTGAGACCCTGTCTAAATTAAAAATAGAAAAATTAGTTGGGCCTGATGGTGCATGCCATTCAAGAGGCTAGTTTGAGCCCAGGAGTCTGAGGTTGCTCTGAGCCAGGCTGACTCCACAGTACTCTAGCCTGGGGCAACAGGAGTGAGACTGTCTCAAAAAATAAAAGAAAATAGAAAAGTGACTGTGTAAAATTATCTCTCATTTTTAGATATTGATTAAGCATTTTTTGTATCAATATATGTTGATAACTATATATACAATTCTATATTTTAAAAGTAAAATTAAAAATTACAATTTAGATATTTCACTAATGGCTCAGCACCTGTGGCTCAACCGGCTAGGGCGCCAGCCACTTACACCTAAGGTGGCGGGTTCGAATCCC
>NW_003852664.1:763472-767677 GCF_000181295.1 Otolemur garnettii | reverse complement strand
AGAAGTATTATTTTTGTAAATTCCTGTGATAAAGACAAAATTTTGCTACAACAGATGAATTTGAGAGGTTTCATATTTTAATAAATAATTATCATAAGTTTGCATTTTGTGCTTCTATTTAGAATGACAATCTTCGTTAGGAAAAGTCAGAAATTAATATTTTTTTGTAATGAAACTATTATACAAATTATAATAAATTATTTTTTATTTTAAGACAAATTATTTATTTTATTTTACACAGAATGTCTAATTTTGATTTGTGTATGGAGACAGGTTGAGGATTTGGAGCCAAAATTAAAATGGTTAAACAGAAGTTTATAGTCCTAGATGAACCACTAGGTGGCAATGTTGTCACAATGAAACTGCGGCCTTCAGCTACTTCCCTTGTTAGAAATAAGAACCTTCTTTGAAGCCTCTTAAGACCTCACTATCTATTGCTTCCACTTTTCCAGTGTGATTAAAATATATCTGTAATAAACACAAAATAGAGAGATTAAAATTCATTGTCAACATCTGCTATTCACTATGAGGTGTGAACCATGGTAACTTTTTAAGGAAGTTTCTCTGAATTCTAGAGCTTAAAAAATATTTGCATAAAGTAGCTATTATGAATATTCTATTTTCTTTGTTCGAAATCTTTATGGCTTTATTTAATGTACCAACACTTTCTCAAAGTCGTTTTTAAAATCCTTTCTGCAAAAGACTGCCTGAAGTTTAATACGATGCTTAATATTCGCAGATTCTTTTCAATGATAAACTCATTCTAAAATATTATTTAATTTGCTGTTAAAATAAATAGTCAAAAATGGATGGATGGATTTCCCAAAACATCAGATTATAGTTGGTGTATTTTTGAGGACACAAGAAAATGGAAACATAGGGGAAAGGAGAAAAACTCGTAGTGAATGGAAATACAGTTATTGATAATTCAAAAAGATATATTGAAAATGGCAGGTAAAGGTTCCAGAAAGAGAAATGAAGATGGAATATGATTCTCACAGGATGAGTCGGACACTATAGCAGGTTTATCTGTTATTGAAATGAAGATAAACTTGCCTCTGCTTATTCTGGGCTCAGGCTATTTATGCACATGTGGAGGTAAAGAGGAAGGTTTGCTGGCTGCTCTGAGCACTCAGCAAGTTCACCTGCTCATAGGGGACAACACATTTTAGCTCTTTGCCCAAGACTGCAGTTTAGTTCAATGGGTAGGGCCACAGTTTCTGAGCTAATGTGCTTGCATTTAAATTCTGGCCCATGGGGCAATTTATTAAATTTCTAAATCTTGATTTTCTTATCTGGAAATTGGGATAATGATATTCATTTGCGTTGATTTGAGAACAAAATTAGAAAATCCACGTAATGCACAGAGCCTAAGACATATCAGGCCTTACTTGCAGTGGTGGCCTTAGTGGCTATCCGGGGTTGTTTTTTATCACAGCCCAGGAACTGTAGAGATGGAACCACTTCCCCGCTGGCAGGCTGCCTGCAGACAGCAGTGGTCTGATTGAAACGATTGTCTTACACTGGGAGTGAACCTGTGTTTCACGGCCCTTAAGAAGTTTGATCTTCTGGTCCATCTTTACTTCTCTAGGGCATCTCAACCACCTGCAGAACCCTCAGAAAATGATATAATCCCTCTGAATCTTGATTTTTCTCACCTGCAAAATATAAGTGAAAAGAGTGACCCTCACCTCTAAGGAGATTTTGTGAGGACATCATCTACACGTATCCCTATAATAAATGTAAAAAGATAAGCTCAAGATATATTAGTTGTTGTGGCTCCTGTTATGTCCAGTACTACCACCACAGATGACAGATGTGTGATTCCTCTGATGGTGAGAGTTTTTCCATTTTCCTGTTCACTTCCACATGGAAACGCTTTCTTTTAAGGACCCCGACAATGTGCTTCTATGCTGACCTCTCCACTAATCCTGGGGGGAAATGATTTATCAATACCAAAAAAAGTTAGAATAATCACAATACCAGCCAAAGGGGGTAACACATAAAAAATCAGATTTAAAATGTAAAAATATTGTAAATTCTAAGTCAGGCTAGAACACTGCAATTTACTGACCCACTGTTTAAATAGCAAATCCTCTCATTTTTTCTAAAACCTATTTGCCAATTGAAGAAGATATAAACTCTATTCTAAAACCTGCATACCCATTATAATATTAAACATGCCTAATTATAAATCTTCCCCATTTTCATTACACTAAAAATTACATGATTTTAAAGACCGGGTTCATACTTTTAGCATTGATCTCAACATCTGCACAGTCTTAACAATGAACAAATGAATGAGTGAAAAAAAAATTCAAATATTGTGTCAAACAAATTGTCCATTCTTAAAAATGACTTTCTGGCATTTTTAACCAAAATCACTTCTCACGGCATCACTATAACCTGTGGACCTTCAAGTGCTGACATTTTGAGACTGTGTAAATGGATTAAGGAACAGCCAGTCAGATTCATACTTATTGGTGTCATTTCACCATTCCCCCAAAGACCCCCGAGGGTCTTATTCTTTTGACCTTCAGGACTAGCTATCTAATACCAATTTGTCCCAAATGAATTAGAAGAAGCACTGGGACAATTTCAATGTGTATGTTATCAGTTACTGTTAACATCTGCTGTTCTAAGTTGTATATTTGAATTAAATGTTTCACTTCATTTTTGAGTCTAACAGGGACTTATCATACATAGTACGATACAATTTCCATTTAAATAAATAATAAGTAGTATAAAAATTTTAATATCTTCCCTTAGAAAAGCAAATTTGAATTATTGTGCACAATGTGAAATTTAAGAACACTAATAGGTCCCTTTCAGGGAGGTCTGCTGTACGGTCGGCAGTACCTCCGGCAACCTTCTGATACTCCTGCAATGCCAAAGCCACCCTGTAAGCCAGATGTCACTACACATAAGCAAAGTGAGGCTCAGAGAGGTTAAATAGCTTCTTCATAGTCACGCAGCTAATTAAATTGGGAGCCGGAATTTAAATCCACGTATTTCTGCCTTCAAAACCTATACTTCTCTCATCTTTTCATCACAAGAAGTGTTTGCTAAAAGTAATGATTTCTCCATAGGAAAATAAGGAAAGTGAATGAAGTTCTATATGTTTGGCATGCCAAGTATGGGTGGTATAGCTAATTTAGGCAAACAAAAAATTTCTGGGGGGAAATAAGAGATTTAGCTGACCCAGTAAGGGTAACGGTAACTCATATTTGCCAAGGTCATAAGGGAAGGTTCACACTCATACGTGATGTCCGTTCATTGAACAGATATTCATTGGATATCTGCTCCACGGCAGGTCCCCATGTGAGTTCTCTGCAGAAAACAAAAACGAAACAAGTGAGATGGCTTTTGTTGAGGGGGAGCTCACAGACAGGGAGAAACCACGGCCGGAAACCTGTGGAAACAAGGTTTACAGGTGCTCCGTTCTCTGTGGGAATGAACATGTGGGTCCTGGTACCTCCCATCAACAAGAATAGAAAATAACTAAACCTAGCGAAATAAAGGCTGGAACAATAAGATAAAAATAAAATAACGGCACCAGAGGAGAAAATTAATCAAAGTGAATGAGGTGGGTGGTATTATTTTGACGCCAGCCCCCACAGCATGCGTCAGAGCAGCCTGGTGTCCCCCTCGGATCTATCTGTGCTTCTCCATCTCTTATCGGCTTCATCGGTCAGGAACGTAAGCGGTTGTTGTATCAATATATTTCTTATATTAAGACCATCTGCCAGCTCAATTACGCGAATACATTCTCACAGTATGGGATTTCTCGGAGGAGTAATTCTATTACAACACTGCAGAAATGAGAGAAGTGTCCTGTGAAAGGGAGAGGGTAGAAATATTTAGAACGACAATCATTTGTTTATATCGTAAAGAGAATCGAAACGTAGTGTCATCTCCTCGCTGTTGTGTTTTTTTTCCTTCTAGACTTCAGAACCTTATTTGACAACTTAAAACTATATATTGTGTTTTTGTCTATTTAATTTTAGTGAGATAGTAAATTCACTTTGAGATAATTCTGAAAGGCACAACAGTGTACAGAGCCTTTAAAGGCAGTCCTATTTAAGGAGATAAATAGTGGTAGACACCAAAAACAAATCTATTTGTGTCTCTGTTATCTCCACAACCTTTACTCTACACACACCTAAGTTTCCTCATCTCAAACAGGGCAAAATTAATTGCAGGAA
>NW_003852664.1:762214-763307 GCF_000181295.1 Otolemur garnettii | reverse complement strand
GCAGAAAATATAGTTTTCTAACACAAAAGGGGATACATATTGGAAATCCTCATGTAAAAGAACGGATGATGTAGAAAATACTCATTTTTTTAGGAAGGAAAGAAAATGTACTTAAAATGCAGCATAAGGTATTTAATTTAAATGCAGAATTATTTTTGCATGTACAAAACCCTAGTAAATATGACTGTTGAGATTATGAAATTCTTTTATCTCCAAGTCTCTATAATTGTTCTTGAAATAAATACTGAATCAACTCAGGTCCGTCTCAGAAAGCATATTTTTCTTTTGGTCTTCTTCCAGAAAATACAATCTCTACGTTTAAGTGTCGTCAAGTGGTCTGATCTTTTCTTTTTAAACATTGTGTTGTAGCAAAAGAAAAAAAAATGAGTTTAATGAGAATCTGAGTTCAGCAATCCTGACTGCTCATTCCAGATTTTGGCTTAGAATTCAGCGAATGCTTTTTTTAGGAATAGTTTTCAGAGCAGTTCAGCAGGGAAGTAGGGATGCAAAGCAGGTGACCTCAGGTGCTCTCTCCCACAGCCGAGAGTCTCTTAGCTTACATCATTGAGCTGCTGATGTGTTCAAAGCCCTCCATCTGGTAATTCTCCTTTCCTCCTGGGATGATGCTCTCTCAGGGCAAAGGTGAAAAAAATTCAATCCAAGTCAAGACTCTATTATTTACCTCTTGAATTCTCTCCCGTGTCCAGTTTATACTCAAAGCAAAGAACATCTTGCACATAGTCCACTGAGCAAACTTCCGTCATCCCACGCAGGGATAAGAAAGTTGCTGCGAAGAGAGGTCAAAATTCTGCTCTTTTTTTTTTTCTTCTTTTTTAAATACAAGTTTCCAAAGTGAATTTATGTAGTTAATATTTATTTTTTGAGGGTCAACTCTGATTGCCAAGGTTGTTGGGGCCATGTCGCTGTATTCTGGGCAAAGGTCCAAAGGCTGTTTGTACAATCTGACTCCACAGTCGGGGGAAAGAGCATGAACTTCAGGGCCTTCAAAGCTGCCTTCCTGGCCTTTGCTTTAATGGCTGGTCTCTGTTTTATCAGGGAATACAGTACATGGTCAGTTTTCTGAGGTGATTTC
>NW_003852664.1:756427-762178 GCF_000181295.1 Otolemur garnettii | reverse complement strand
TATTTTTATAAGTTATGATAAATATATAAATATTATAACAATTGCTCCTGTTTCATTAATAAGTAGGAATATAAAAATAAATAAAATCTTACACTTGTGCTTGTGACTTTAAGTACAGGGGTTCCATTCTATTCATGAGTTCTTATAGGCAGTAAGAATGTTCCAGATGCCTAGGCTGTTCCTACATAGAGCAGACTTGAATAAGTTTAAGATCCCAGGGGTCCCAGATTTCTTCACTAAAGGCTATGCTTTCAAACCATCACTCTCAGAGATTCTAATAGGTTAATCCTAAAAACACCTCCCTGCTGCCTTAAGTAATTCACATGTAAATTACTAAAACACAAAATACTGTTTCTAAAGTATCCTGGGCTTTATGAGCAAGGCAGCACAGAGGAGGGCAAGTGCTCCAGGAAGTCTGACCACTGCTGGCCTCTACGTCTACCTTAAAAGTGAAGACGAATATTTGTCCTACATATAACCCACTAGAAGTGTCCCAGCATGAGCTCACAGAGAAAATATTTGAGAGAATGCACAGAACTGCTAATTCTCCCTTCCATCATCACATATGTGTGGCCGTCTTAGTTCCTGAGATTAAGCAGAGCAAGCACAACAAAGTCGAGACATCTGTTCATGGGTGAAAAACCCATTAGGTGGCCGAGTACAGGTAACCGTGATGACTGTGAGGGCCCATAAGATGTAACATTTGGTGTGTGCAGATCATGATTATAGATTTCAGGGTGTGTATGAGGGCGTGCATGTCCCTGCACACGCATGCCTGTACGTATTTAACATGGGGGAGAGAAATCCCAGTACATGAAACTCTTGTCTCCTTCTGTCTTGGGGCAGGACCGTTTTCCGTACCTGCCTGTAGTATGATCACATCAAAGGTTCTCCAGCACTGGATGGAAACAGGATAGTCATGCCTAAATCTGAGTCCAAGGAGAGTTTTGAAGTAGAGGAGTAAAGCATAAATCATTTTAGAAAATGTTACATAAAATGGAAAAAATATTATGTGGTATCAATGGCTGGAACTAGAACACCTACTTGTAGATAATGGCATTGAGACCACCAGGAGGAAGAAAGCAGCCACTCCCTTTATCCCTCTGGCCATTGGCCTGACACTTACCCATGGCACAATATTCACTAGTAACTCAGTGTTATTGGAGGCACCTTTATAAACTGGAGCTAACCTCAAGGATTCCCCGGAAGATTAAATGCTTATTTGAAAATGCTAAAGTAACAATAAGACACAGACAGAACTCTGATGACAATATATAGCATCCTCAAATTTCAAGAGGCCTTTTACAACAGTTTTTGAGAACTTGGTATAAAACAGATTTTTTTTCCCCCTTAGGCCGGCTGTGCTGCAAATTTTCTCAGTCTATTGGAATTTACTGCTCTTTTCACCCACAATCACTGCAAATGCTGTGACATATCTAAAAATGTTTCTGCCTCTCCTCTGTTCTAGCCTCAAATTAATTTTCTTTATAGTTTGACCATGCACTTCTATAAAGTCATTATCATCTTCCTCATTGGAGGCCGTTTTTAATTTTTCATATGGGAAATATCTTTTTACAGGGCTTGAGTGAAATGACAGAGATTAGCTAATCTGCAGATTAAATTCTTTTGTACGTGGGCTAAATACAGGAAAAAAAAATAAACCCATAAATAAATAAACTTGCCTGAAACAAACAAATTTGGTTTAAAAAATGGGTGGGTGAAGCAGAGGTTTAATTCAAATTGTAATGTTAAAGTGGCTATACAATTTTGTTAAAGCTGGTTCCAATTTCAAGAGCGGAGAGGGACAGTATTAATTATACGGGGATAATGCTTATAAATTAAGATTGCCCCAGACAGTGAGAGATGGGCACCTTATTGATAGTCAGTCTTTCTCTGCCCTTAGCTGTACAGCCTGAGCAAGCTATTTCAGCTTACTGGAAATTAGCCAGGCATTCAGAATATGAACTCCTGGGCTAGACATAAATCTTGGATGCACCCCTAACTAGTTGTGTAACCAAAAGCTCCAGGTAGAGATGAGTGGACAGTTTGCAAACCATGAGCAAAAGGAATTGGTACTATTAAGGAAGGGTTTACTCTACCAGTCTTCACCACCTTTACATGCTAAATAAAGAGCTATGGAAAATGTCCCCAGGGTTAAATTCAGGAGACGATAGTCCACTGCTTTTTCTCCTAAAAATCCCTCTTTCTCAGAAATAAGAAATAGTTAAAGATATGAACAAACTGGAAAATTTCATGTCCTTCTTCTTGACATCATGTCACTTTCATCCTCAGTTCATCTAGTTTCAGCTCCTGGAAAAAATAAATCCTATGTTATACCTAGGAATCTCAAACTCAAGTTTATATAATTCCTGTTTAATATTTTGATAGGAATGGAATATTTATCAATTTAAAAAAACTCACCATAGTGTTGAGAGACCAGCAAAGCTTCCTTCTGTCATCTTGTAAGCTTATCTCTTTCCTAAAGAGCAATAATGACTTTTTAAATGTTTTTAACTTCATTATTTTAAATTCGTGCTGTGAGAAAGAAAAAGCCTGGAAGTTCCTTTCCAAAGGGGGGAAAAATGGAGTCACACAATAGGGACATTAGAAGGAGGAAAAGATAAATCACTTTTACCCTTGTAGTCAGACCCGAGCTTTCCAATAAGAGGGGGCCATCCATTTCCTGAGTTTTCTGCACTTTCATTAATGTGACAGAAAGCCTTAGCCTCGTTTGTACTTATCAGAAAAATAAGTTCTTTCAGGATTACATGCAGGCCCAGCTTAAAGCAGTCATTCAATCAAAAGGAAATGTTGCCTTTAAGTTTTAGTGCTTTGTAATGTTCTGTAAGAAGCCATAACCCACTGCAATAGATGAAAAAGAAGCAAATGGAGACATCCAATGAGGGTGTGTGTCCACGGGTGTGTGTACGTAGGTCTGTGTGCCCCTGTGTGTCCCAAAGCAGCTTTTCCCTCCTTCTGTGTCATTTGCAGGAACCCAGGAGTTGATACAGGTTATTGATATAAAAATCTCCCTGTCCTGTAACACTTGGGTTTAATGAGGCTGCTTTACAGCTTAAAAAAAGAAATGGAATTTTTTTTTTCTAACAGCTCATATGAGGAAGTTGTACAGCAAAATGAGGAAATAAACATCCCAAAGGTGATTAGATAAGAAAAAAATCACTTTCAAACATATTTTTTCTGAACTTCTACTTGCAGACTTACTTGAAAAGGCTTAGAGCTTGCATTTATTTAAAATGCAGATTACTGAGTGAAATGTGGGGGCCCATGTATACTATACTAGACTTTGGAGGGAAAATCTAATTGGGCTTTGCAGAGGGTTAGATGAATGTCTTATCCTCCAGTATTAGTGAGACCATGCCTTGATAAATCATCTGAAGTGTTTTCCACAAGCAACAAAGTCAAATATAGTAACAGAAATATACATACGTATTTAAATAATTATGTAGAGGGTTTTGAAGTGATAACTTCTCGATTGCATTTTATATGATATACTTACATAGGGTAATACGAAATATGAGCACTGATAACTCAAAAGAGTTTACGTTAATTTGAAACATATCATGTGTGTTCTGGATAATCAAGTATTAAAATAGATAGGGTTTGGGATTTACTTAATTTCTCAAGTCAGCTTCTTGAAATGAGACTATAAGGTACAGGTGTTGTAAGACCATAAAAAAGGAAAGTCAGTGATGCTTTTATTCAAATATGAGAAGAAAAATACAAACCTAAGTCATAAATGGGTTGAATGAGCTCCCTATGTGATCAGATACTTAGTTTGAATAAAAGTTCTGCCTTTTCCTAACTGTGTATCTTGGGGAAATTGCCTAAGTTCTTGGGGCCTTAGCTTTTCTCTGTAAGCTGTCACCTTCTTGCAAAAATTAAATGGTAGTTATTAATAAGAATTATTGACCTAGCAGTTCTATATAATGTAGTCTAACTATTCTATAAGGAATAGTTAGGTAATAGGTCTAAGATCCATAGATTTAATGGACTTTCCCAAGGTCACACAGCATCATCAGCAGAGTTGGTACACAGTCTGTGTATTGTTACTAGATTGTTTTATCAGTCTTTACAAATTTTAGTAGGCAGAAGCAAGTCTCTAGCCAAAGGAAGGGCACCAAAATGATTGAACTCTACATAGGAACAAAAGCAAGATTCGTGGAAATGCCTTTACCTTGTACTACAACCGAGTGACTGCTTCCTTAACCCATGGCTTAGATCCAGGTTCTCCACCTTCAGTATCAGGATCACCTGGAAGGCTTGTTACAACACAGCTCTCTAGGACCCACCACCAGAGTTTCCGATTCAAGTTCTCAGGCCATGCTAATTCTGCTCAGTCAGCATCTCACTTTGAGAAACTTTGGCCTTGACTGGCCACTGAGTTGAATAGTCATAATTTAGATGAAACTGGCATTGTTAATATCATAGTATATTAATAGCATCAAACCAGCATTATAACAGCAATGATGTTAGCATTGCACTTTTAGACAACTTTGAATCACAGATGCAGTATAAGAAACTAGGATCAAGACGTTTCAGGATCATATATGAAAAACAATAGGAAAAATCTGGCTGGTGGCCACGGAATATGTGAAACCATCTCAAATCAAATGGAACATAGGAGAAAACATCAAGTCAGAGAACAGCAGGAGATCAAACGTGAAGTTGTATGCAGGGCACAGACCAGAACGGTTGTGCCAATACAAAACTGAGAACACAGAAATAGCAACGGGACATGATGCTGTGACCTGAGCCATGAACGCACAGAACGTGAGGAAGCAACAAGCCCACATGGTGGGGATATAGAAGACCACAGCAGCAGAAGCCACTTGTTCTGGAGCCCCATATCTCCAGTTGCCATCTCCTTTATAGCTTTCTTAACCTAATAACCCACCTCCACTCACTATGGAGCTCCAAGTTTGTACTTCCTTTGTGAACTCTATGACTTTATCTTATCACTACTTAAGACCTTCATGTCAACCCTAAACTCTAACCAGGAACCCAGAGAGTACAAGTTCTTGATGAGGGCATGTCTCCTGCCCTCTGCTTAAAAGAAAAACCAAGCATTAATTCTTTGGGGAATCTCCAAAGTTGCACACAGAAAATAATACTGAGATGGGATAGTGACTTAGGACACTGAATTGTCTGTGAGAACTGACCAACCACTATTCTCTCTCTCTTTCTCTCTTCCCAGGGCTCGATAAAAATCCACTGTGAACTCCAAGGGGAAGCAAGAAAAAAAAAATCCAGAATAAAGTATTAGGAATGGATTTTGGATATAAGAAACTTTTCCAAAAAGACCCAAGGTTAGAGATATACCAGGATGGGATTTTTAAGGGCTCTGAGCTTTTTAGACTATTAGAAACTTTTCATACTTTACTTTCACTTTCACAATCTTCTTTAAAGATTATTTCTTTAATTTCACATAGGAAGATACTAAAACTCAGAGATTTGCTCTAGGTCTCCAAGTAATGACAAAGCTGTAATTAAACAACACAAATCTGGTTTCCTTAAAATATGTAATTAAAACTCAATTACTATTATTATTCAGATTTCTCTGAAGGTAGAAGAATCAGAATGCTCCCCAAATCCTATTTTCTAATGAGTTTTCATCAGTATCAATAATAAGCACTTCACAACAATGCTTTAATTACGGTACAGCCTCCATAGTTGACCACTTCCCTACATTGATTGCCTCCTTAAGTCGGCCTAATTTTCATGGACCAGACG
>NW_003852664.1:725849-755876 GCF_000181295.1 Otolemur garnettii | reverse complement strand
AACCTCTGCTAAGCCCTTCATCATTTTTCAGGTGGCTGCCAGCCCACGATCTACCTGAAGGAACCTGTCCACCCTTGGACCTGAGTCATTGTTGAGCTGATTGCACAGGGGCTTGCAGTGCCTCTGATCCAAGGCTTTGTGGTGATCCTTACCTCAAGTCCCAACAAGCTGGGCCAATCAAATTATTTTTTAACTGAGAAACAGAGGAAGGATGTAAAATAGCAATGGGGACAGGGATAGAATACTTTACACAGGGCTGGCACGGCATGTGGCCACAGCCAGAGTCCTGCAGACAAACTATCTAGGGTGAACTTCCTGCCAAGGAGCTGCATAATTCAACGTTCCAGGTATGAAATAATGCACATTTTACGTTCTTCACTGCATGCTGTCAGAGTAGTCCACACTATTCTTTCTAAGCTTTTTAAGAAAATGAGTTTTAAAGGTTTGAGTGAAGCTGTAAAAGGTGGCTTCAGCATGTCTTCTTGACCGACATCACTTAAAGAAATCTCTGTTATCTTCTGAAGATGACAGACAAATGGTCAACAAACACATGAAAAAATGCTCATCATCCCTAATCATCTGAGAAATGCAGATCAAAAGCACCCTGAGATATCACGTAACCCCGGTGTGATTAGCCCACTCACAAAGTCCCAAAGCTGCAGATGCAGGCGTGGATGTGGAGGGAAGGGAACACTTCGCACTACTGTGAGACTGCAAACCAACACGTCTATGAAAAGAAGTATGGAGAATTGTCAAAGAACTAAAAGTAGGTCTTAAATTCGATTCCACAATCTCATTACTAAATATCTATCCAGAAAAACAAAAATCATTTTACCACAAGGGCTTTTATGTTAGAATGTTAATGCAGCTCAATTCACAATTGCCAAGATGTGAAAGTGCCCACCAACCCATGAATAGATTAATAAGCTGTGGTGTCTGGATACCATGGAGTACTAGTCAGCCATTAGGAAAGTGGAGATTTTACATCTTGAGTTTACCTGGATAGAGTTGAAATATGTTCTTCTTAGTAAAGTATCTCTAGAGTGGAAAAAAAAAGTATCCAAATATGAAGCCAATATATAGACAATGACATGCCTACACAAAAGACAAAACACAAATATAGTCTAGCAAGGAGGAGGAGAGAGGAAGGAGAGGGGAGGGGGAGGAGGGAGAGTAATTGGCAGGATCTCACCTAATGTGCCAATCAATGTGAGGGTGTTCGGCTCACCACCAGGGTGCTGGGCTCAACTACAACTTGAACTTCACCTTAGAAAAGAAAACAATGTAACCTAAACAACTGTACTCTCCTATTTCTCTGAAAGGAAAAAAAGAAGGAAACTAAATCTCTGTTAAATTAAAACAGAAGTTAGTGGTAACAATCGCATGGAGTGATCATTAATATTTACATTTAAACTAATTTCAAAAATTCCCCAAAGTAAAAACAAAAGCTTTAGCCATGTTTCCAATGTTTTATAATTCATGGGTAATTTTAAGGCATAAAATGGATTTTAAATTATATATTTAAATGCAGTTGCTATGCCAGTCTCTGAATCTATATATGAATTCAAAGTCAAAACCCATTGTGCTGATTTACTCCCAATTATGGTGCAGAAGAAAACCAAGGGACTCCGGAATCAGTCCTGAATGCAAATAATGAGGTGTAAGATGGTAGCTGGGAGCATGCTCTGTGGGCGATATTTTACTCCTCTGTAAAAGCAAGTTATGCTAACGAATATGGAACCTCATTATCGCGGTCAGCTTCAAAGGAGATAAACCAGAACGCCCCTGCACAGTACCTGGTCTTCCATATCACTGTGAGTAGTGTGATGCTGTTTTGGTAGCCTCGTGTTTTATCACATGACATTGCTTTCATATGTATATTGTGCATTTAAGGCTTAACTACCATTTTTGTTACATGTAAGATGTGGCTTTAGCGGGTACATTTTCTACTCTCGATACTGGTTTAGGTTTATAAAACTCTCCCATTTTTTCTCTTCCCTAAGATCTCTGGTCTGAGATCTTCCATAACTTTCCTAACTTTCTCATGGGTTCCTCATTTTTATAAAAAGAATGTGAAGTAAGAGATAGTTACACTCCACTTGAAAACTTCAACCATGACCGTCCACTCTCATCTTCCCCAAACGCAGGTAGGGGCAGCCGCTTCCACAACACGGCTAATGCTTCATTACCAAGCCAGATGTGAGTGACAGCTGCATTCTCTTTGACCAATCAAATGGCACATGTGTGAGACATAGTTGAATTCAGTACTACAAGTGGACACAGCTATCCAGACCTCTTCGGCAACCTTATTATGTGTTTCATATTTCGTGCTGGTATTTCCCCCTTTTTAATAGGTGAGGCAGCTGACATCTGAATTAGTACACTCTCCTTAGCATGCCAGTGGCTCATGACAATAGCCTGAGGGGGAAGATATAGATAACTGAGAAGTTTTCTCACTGTTGTGATATATTTTTTCATATGGTTAATAAGGCAATTGAAATGACATTCTGTCACAGTGGTATAATACGGGGAACTTGTGATTTCCCTTGTGCTGCCACTAGGAGGAGATGCATTTTGTTTAATACTTTAAAAAAACCAAAAAGTAGGAAAAAGAAGAACAGATATGACAGTCTGCAAACCTGAAGGTCCCCCTTGTAATCAAATCCAATGACAAGGCCAGGATGTGTATTTTCTGGCCAGGAAAAGGTTAAGTAGAATTAATAAAGAAAACAAGAAATTTAAAAAGTAAAACACCTAAAAATAAGTGACCTACCTTCTTTAGAAAATGTTATATAATTTTTTGCCCTCAACAAGTGTGATTGTGTAGTCAAAACCATTTTAACATGCTCCTTTCCCCTAAACCGTCTTACTAAGACAGGGCCCCGTGTGAGGTTGAAATGTGCCCACATTCCTCATTGTACATAGAAGTATTTAAATGTATGTGTATAAAATGTTATGAGTGAAATCGTAGTTGGTTAAGTTGGCATAATATTACATTTTTAAGTTGTTTAATTAAACAAATTGATTACACTTTTGAAATCTCTATTTCTATTCTGGAGTCTTTGTTTTTTTTTGTCCTCCTTACATCTTTTGGCCTTTGAAAAACTTGCGAGTCCTTTTACATATTCCATGTAAAATCACATCCGTGAGAAGCACACGTTTCCGTCTGAGTCTGCTAAATGCCAGAAGATGAGAATTCTCAAATGTGGTGGGAAACATGGTTCCACTTGGTCTCGTGATGTGATGTGAATATTCAGACTGTGAAAGTTATATTATGAAATATTAGTATCAGATATATATTGAGCAATATACTGTTACATATTAATATACTATAGAGCAATGTATCATATTAATACATTTATCAAATTTGCAACTCTGGCTAAAATTCCTGATTGGGAAGTGGTGGCGGAAGTGAGCTATTCATATTGATGAAGCAGTTATCTGAGAAGACAGGTTAGGGGTTAGGGCGGGTTTGCCAGCCCATGTGCTCACACAGGCTTCTTGATCTAGTCACCTCTACCAAGTATCCTGCCTGGTAAGCCTCACCTAGAACTATAAAAATAAACATCTACTGCTAATATGTCATATGCATTAGCATTATTCTTTTCCAAAAGAATAGCCCACCCCCATTTTGCTGAGAACCTTGAAACTCAAAAAAACAGACATGTAACTCAAAAAGTGTATGGAAGTTTTTACACAAGCTCCTAATTTTCAGCTTGTCTCTTGAATTCAGATTTTATAATATTATCATTAGTCCTAAGGGAGAAAATTATACATGATGAAATAGAGTGAGTTAGCCAGAATAACAGAGCTAATTGTAGTATTACAACTACAATAGATTGGCTTCCTATCTCTAGTTGAAATTGGTTCACCATCTGTCCTTTGTGGAAAAAAGAAATGCTCCCTACATCTAACCAATATGACCTCTTTCTGCCACTTCTCACTTGAATTTTATTGACTTGTCCCCAAAATATAACAGGAGATAAACATCCTCACTCATGAAAATAAGCAAGCTAGACATTCTTTCTGATTTCTGTGAGTTGTATATAAATATGATCTAGAGAAATCTGAGAGTGGGTTAAATCATTAGTAGACTGCAGCATGGGAGGAGGCAGAATCATCCAAATTTATATTTATGGAAAGTTTAGGGGCTGTTCAAGTAATGAATTACAGATATTTCTTTGTGGTTATTGACATTGTGTAGAGATCTTAAAGATAATTTCTATTAAAAATCATTAAGAAACAATGAAATTTTAAAGTATTAAGTAGTTCACTGATCCTCTGAAGCCAGGCATGTTTTACTGTCCAATGAAAGAAATTGGCCTACGTCCTAGATCCTTGAAATTTCCGTGAGCAACTCATAGACTTGTTAAAGCATGAGGACTTACTGTGGCTAGGACCAAAGATAGAGTTTCTAGATAAGGCAATCATACTTTGGAAATTTTAAATATCAAATTCAAACACCAAAGTTAGAGTAGGTGCTCAAAGGCAGTACAGCAGGTCTGCCTCAATCATCAGGCTAAGAGGAAAAGCTTGGATGAATGTTTTGAGGCCTCAGATTTGATAATAGATTTGTTTTTGGCAGTCTACCCTATGTGCTTTTTAGCTGATCCTGACTCAGGTTATGCTCAGCAGGAAGACGGGAGGTGGCAGATGTCTCAGACATTACTACAAGAGTCCTTCTCATGCCTCTCAAATGGCTCTCACTCTTCTTGCCCACAAACCTACTAGACAAGGAGTTTGTATGTACAGGAAACACATAATTTTCCCACTTCTCTTAATGTGTAGATTTGGGGAACCGAAAGAATCTACTTAAACCTAAAACTAGGGACTCAAACCAGGGACTCAAGCAGAGCTAATCCCTGGCAAAATGATGCATATTATTATAAAATATAGCTAATACCTTAGGAAAGATATTTTTTAAAGTTATTCAAATAACATTGAACTGTCTGATCCATACAAAAAATGATAATTATTCTGTCCAACTGTACTTCTTTATGAGTTACTTATGAGGAAACAAGCTATACTCTTTCCCCTTTAGTAAACTGAACTAAAATAAAGGCATCTGCCTTCATCCTGCCACTGTTAGGAGCACAATCCCCCACCCACATCTCAGGACCAGTGAAGCATGAGTCAAAAAAGAAAACAACTGTTAACTTTCTAAGGTATGGAGTTTCGTAATCCTGGAGGTCAGGCCACGGGCCAGGACCGCTTTCACATCTCGGGAGGTCTGAATTCCCATAAAGGAGAAGATTGGAAATACAAGATATTGGAAATAAGATGGGATGGAGGAAATATAATATGGGAACTGAACAAAAAGGGGGAAAGTGAGAACGAGGTGTAGAAGAACCATGCTAAAGCCTGACAGAGTGCGGTGTGCTTTGTGAGAGTTGGGGACTTTCTGGGTGAGTTGTCACTTCCTCATGAGCTGGCTGAGGAGGTACAGACAATACCGTCGTGATGTGATTAGTTAAGTGGAACACAAACAGGCTGACGTCCCCTGACACAACATTCACAGAGATAATTTTCCATGACTTTTCTCCCACTGAGGCAGCAGTAGACATTGGTTCAAGAAACCACGTTTAGTATCCCTTGCTACAGTCAAATGGGTGTGTTCTTAGATTCTTCTGCCTGATTAAAGCAGAGCTCAGGGCATCTTTTTTCCTATTTCTCTTAGTTTAATTTTTGAAAAGATAACGTGGAAATAACCTAAATGCCCACCAGTCCGGGAAGGGATTAACAAGCTGTGGTGTATTTATAACATGGAATACATATTCCACCTCTAAAAACGATGGTGACTTTATATTTTTTGTATTAACCTGGATAGAGCTGAAACACATTCTTCTTAGTAAAGCATCACAAGAACAGGGAAGCAGGAATCCAATATACTCAATTCTGATATGAGACAACTCATGGAAAGGAGTAAGGGAAATGGGGGAGTGGAGAGAGGGAAGGAGGGAGGGAGTGGGGGCTTCTCAGTGAGGGGGTCACGGTGTGTGACACACCTCTTGGGGAACAGGACACAATTATAAGAGGAACTTTACTTAACAAATGCAAGCAGTGTAACCTGGTTCTTTGTACCCTCAACGAATCCCCAACAATAAAAAAAAAAAAGGATAATGTGGAATTGGCATATGTCTAGCAACTTGGCACATGGCAGGATGTCACATGTGTGGGGCTTGGAAAATATAAGGGGAAATATAAGGTAGGACTAAGTCTTCTAATGTCTGTTACTTCAATGTAACAAATCCTTCAAAAGGGTGAAGATTAAATGACAGGCTACATTGCTTCAACACGTTCCTGTGACACACAGTGGCCCCTCGGAAGAGCTGCTTCCCTAGAAGTCAGTGGAATGGTATCCATTTTATATGAAGTGATTTAGGAACCACAAAACCAAGAGTAAAATAATTATCAGCTGAGGAAAATGATGCTCAAAAACAATGGTGTTCTGTGCATATTCAAATACCATTAATGGATCAATTAAAACATAATTAAAATATTTGTTTTCATATTTGTAAATATACATACATTTGTTCAGGTAACAAATGGAATCTAAACAGTAGAAGAATACCTGGGTCATTTCATAAGAGCAAGTTATAAAAATGCTAATAAAGTTTGAATGTATGTTTCCCTGGTATATAATAAATATTACTAATTTGGCATTGGTGTCTTAGAGTCTGAATGAATCAGAATATTGCATTTAGCATTTTCTCTTGTTGATGTAAGGGAACCCTTAGTGATTGCTTTTTAGTGCACCAATCATGCTTCCCTGTTCGTCTCAAATTCTACTCCTAACCTCAATCCATCCAGACTACCCTGACCCTTATCTGTACTGCGTTAATACCTGAACATTGATAGAGTACCTATTAGCAACAGACCTTTGATTATAGCCACACCAGCCATTCCAAGCACTCTGCTATTATTCTTTTCACTAGCTTGGGAAGTACAGATCATCGCCTTCTATCTACGCTGTACACAAGCATCAAATATGCCTCAATGCCAAGGTTGCCGATCTAAATAAACCTAAAGGAATGAGGTTTGGAGGAAGAAGCAGGAGCTCTCAGGAAATCAGGAGCTGAGTGAAGTTACTCTGGACAAGATTAACTTGGCAAGGGGCTTATCCACTTTCCCTTCCAGGGTGTGAGACAAAGGGGCATTCTCTGAGAGTTTTCTGTTTTCTTGAGAAACTCTGAACTGAATGTCACAGTGGCTTATAATGGTCTTAAGATCCTGCAGACCTAATTTCTGAAAATTGCCATTCCATTTTCTCCTTCTGAGAAGGATGCCCCAGGAAGTTATTTTCACTTTTAAATTTTACTTGAAACAAAGAGAATTAGCTTGCTGTTAAAAACGAAATCATTAAGTGTTCCACTGTCCTCTCTCTAGTACATAACCTAAGGATAGAACAAATTCTTGCCCTCAAGTATCTTACAATCTCTCTCAAAACCCAGGATGTGCATTAGCATTTTAATAGCACCATAATTCTGTGATGTTGTTGGAAATACTTTATTTAAATGGGCACAATAGCTACATTTTATTCTAATGAAGGCTCCTTGGCAATATGGATTAGCATTTGCCAATGGAAAGGGGCTATTAACCCTGATATATGTGAATACATCCACATAGAGTGGGCGTATCTCTAAACAAAGTACATTTTCTCAGGTATAACGTGTCAGGAGACTAGTAAGGACACGGTAGACCAGATCTCTGCTCTACTTACTGTAGTTGATGTATCGGATAGCAGAGCAAAGTGGGACCCTAGGTGGAGATGGAAGTAACAACTTTTTAAAAACTCTGCTGTTCAAAGTTAGAAGAAAACTTTTTCCATTAATTTTCAGCTTGCTGTCATTAAATACTAGATAAGGAAAAATTGAGACCCAGTTACTACCTAGTAAATTTTCTCTTGAAACATCCAGTTGGGTGGTATAAAAGCACTAACTCCCATCCCATGTTGTTTTCTGATAATAATGCTACGATTATTAGGCACACTATGTAAGGCTATTAAAATTCATATCATGAATGTGAATATATAGTGTGCCTAATAATGGCTGTGGCTTAAAAGGGTAGGGCGCCAGCCCCATATGCTGAAGGTGGCAGGTTCAAACCCAGCCCCAGCCAAAAACTGCAAAAATAAAAAAAATTCATTTGGTATTTTCTATGACAAAGCCCATTCCATTTTCATAACTACTCTAAAGTAAGTATGAATATTGCCCAAGATTTCACAGTTTGTATATAACCCAGCTGGTCTAGGATTCTTTGTTAGTTTTGTAAAACTCCGCATCTCTCCTACGAAGGTGGATATCAGTCCTCGTGTGAATAGAATGGTCTCTCATGCTCCCAGGGCGGCACACGTGTGCACACATTTCAGAACTTCGCAAATATCAATGTCGATGAAACTTATAAGCTCTCACGGCTACAACCTCTGTAAAACTGAATTATTAGACACAATATTTGAGAAGCAGGATTACCAACATCATACAAGGATATCAAACCAGAAAGTCGTAGAAGATTCCCTTCTTGGAGAGGCTGATTTTGAGGCTTCAAGCCTCTACGGTTTATCCCAGATTTAGAAACAATGACAGCACGGGAACAAAGCTCATCCACTTTGGAATACTATATCTCTAGCCGAACCTTCCAATCCCCTTGACACGACCTTGGGCTTCAATGATGGAGTGCTTTTTGTTTGTTGTTTCTGTACTTGTCTTTCTTATTTTTATTTGCTTTGATGTCTCTAATCCTGCTGATCCACGCAGGTGACCAAACTTTCATCCGTAATCTGTAGCATTCAAATTAAAGGAAGGGTTTATAGATTCTAGGATTTTCTGAGCACCTCAAATAAATCCTTCCTAGGCCCCTCATGAATGGATAAAACCATGAGCAAAGGATGAAGTTAAATTGATCCCAATCAATGCATCAAATTGTATTCACTGCCGGTCAACAAACACAGATCTGTTCTTTCCATTTTTAAAACATTTTATAAACATGTTAATGCATCTTTTTAATTCTGTCTTACTGTTTATCCTAGTGCTACTTGATCCTAAGTTCATTTTTTTCTGAGCAGATATAAGATTCACAGGAGTAATTCATCCTTTGTTAGGTGATAAACAGCTTTCAGATTTGGACCGAATTCAGTTTCTGGTTGCTTCCTAAACTGCAGACTTCGGAAATGCTACCCTCTGGTCTGTTTTACATTAAGAACAAATATCTCTTTTTCACAGAAAAATTCTATACCTCTTTAAAGAAAACATATAGGATGGAAATAACTGCATTTCCCCCCAGTCACATTAAACAGAAAGGTTAAGCTCCTACTGACAGGAAAGATGTATTTGCAAGTGATTAGTTATATTTCTGTCATCGTGCTTGTCTGTGTTCTTCCTTTGATGTTTAAGCAAAGCTCTTGAACACGCTGGGTTGTACGCTCTGATGTTGATTTATAGGTAGAACTGAATTCCAAACACTGAGCCAGTAGGTAGGCTTTAATAAAAAGCACAGACTTTCTCCCTGCTGGTTAGTGTGTGACTAAGCGATGTTGTTCTAGGGCCTCAATCTGTCAAGACAGGTGTACAATGAAGAAATCCTTCAAGCACAAAGACCTGATCTATCCACAGAGGGCCACGTTCTGCTGTACGGGGTTGCCATATTTTACACCTTTAGAAGAAAAATAAACTATGCTTAAAAAATAAACGAAACTGTTTTCTGTTCAACAACAATGCTGACACACTTTCGGTTAGAAGTGGGACGGACCTACGAGGGAGAAGATAAAGGTAATCAGGCCGTCGTATGGCAGATCCCATTCCGGCTCAGCAGTGCCCGTCCTGACTCAGGCACATCAGAAGGAATGGTAGAGCATCTTCCACAGGCTGATCCGTGCTTACCCGACTGACGTCTCTCAGAGAGCTGGAAAGTGGGGATTCAGGCAGCATCCTAGGAGCTCAATGAATCTATCTGGTTGAGCCACAAGAGGTGGGAAAAAAAATAGTGCAATAGAGATATTTAGTTAAATTAACAGAGGCATCCCCATCTGTCCGAGCTCAGGGAGGTGTGGATTAATACAGTCATAAAGTGAGAGGACATACAGCACCTCATTCTGCTGACCTCCTGATTCTAACGCAAATGAAATGCATGGAACCACACATCTGAAGAGAGAGAGAGATGCAGCTTACTGTTTATTCTTTCCAAGAGTGCTTCATTTTCACCGAGATATTTTTCCAAATAATAGATTGAAATGTCTACTTTGCATCCAATTTGTTTTGGGATTCTGCAGCTGCCAGCCCAGAAATGTAGTGAAAGCAAGCTTTATGAAACCAGGGAATAAATCTTAAAAGCAAGCAGATCAGCAAGCAAGGAAGCAAACAATCTAATAACACGGGTACGTGCTGTTTTGTAAAGGGAAACAAAAATCTATGTTGTATAAAACATGTGTAAAAGACAAAATGTATAACAATACTACCAAAGTTAGCCATTTTTAAATTTCTTTTCAAATATTTTCCATCATTTTATATGAAATTGTCAACATATATATTCTACATGTATGTAGATATTTGTATGAACTTACATGCACAAAGATAAGGTCTATGTTGCTTGGTATCTTCTTCTGTGAATTTATCTTATGTTACAAACGCATTTTGTTACAAACTTATTTTGAATAGTAAAAGTCACCCAGTAACCAAAAGTGTAGATTTTTCTCCAATTCTCTATTGTTAGTAACAGATAATATCTTGAATATTGTGGATTTAAAGAAACATTTCCAACTAGCGAATGGATGAAAATAGGCATTCTTAGTTAATATTCATTTTTCTCCCTGTCCAAATTCCCCTTTATATTTACTTAATCTGTTTTTCCCTAGGTAATATTCCACTAACAGTAAATTTTGAATCTAGACTCAAAATTCTAATTTTTCTTCTCTCTTAATTTTCTCTAAGAATTGTCTCCCACGTTGCATATTAGCTTATAATTTTCTTGTAGGTGAACCCATGATAACTTACAATTTTCTTATGGGTAAACCTTAGGAGTGAGAAGGACTTGCATATAACTTTGTCTTCACTCAAAGAGGTGAAGAAATACTATAAAAATCTGAGGGCCATAGGGAACCCTAAGAAAGCCTTCCTAAAATTGGCAGTTGATACTCATATTATCTTTAACATATTTTTATAATTCTTTAATCTAATTCCATAAATATGAAATAAACGGATTTATTGTTTATGTTTACTGTTCTATGTATCATTATTTATGACCATTTGGCTAAAATTACATTTGGTTACCTACTCACATGTGTTTTGATTCTTTGTTAATTAATGACTCTTTCTTTTTCTTAGTCGTCTATATCCTCTAATCCAGGCATCCTCAAACTACGGTCCGCGGGCCACATGCAGTCCACCTAGGACATTTATCTGACCCGCCGGCTGTTTTTGCCACCGCCGCCTGTCCTGCTTAGCAGCAGACTCATCTGGGGCCCGCAGTCTGGCCCTCCAACAGTCTGAGGGACAGTGAACTGGCCCCCTGTTTAAAAAGTTTGAGGACCCCTGCAACTGTGGCTAATGGGCTAAATCCAACCCACATTTGTATGGCATCCCGCAAGCTAAAAATGTTTCTCTTTTTTACATTTGGATGTGTTGTAAAAAGAAACAAAACGGAATATGATGTATATCTATAGATCCTAAAATATTTGCTATCTAGCCCCTTACAGAACAAAAGTGCTGATTCCTGCTCTAATTCCATCAAAAACTAGGTTAACACTAGTTTCTCCAAAGTGGTTCTTAGAAGCATCAATTGACTGGTACTAATAATGTTGGCGGGAGAGAGGGTATAGCATTCTGTATACATATAAGTTTAGGAAACTCTGAGTGAAGCAAAGTTAACTTATTTTATTATTGTAGCATGTTTCAGTGTTTTAATACGCAAATAATGTGCTTTGAATTTCTAAAAGTAAGAGGAATATGCAGCAAAATGTTTCTCAATCTTACTGCTAGGAAAGCTTTCTTTTAATGAGGCAGTGTTGTATAAAAATTTGTTTAGACATGTTCCTTGAAAATAAGGAGAAAATGATATCAAAGGTTAAAGCATGTTATCATAAATTTATTTTAAGCACACTGATAAGCTCTTATTTTTCCAGGATTAATTAGGTTACCATATTTCCATGGTAATAGTTCCGTCTGCACATGAAAAAGAAACTTCCGAATTTATTCAGAGTTTTCAGGGTCATTTTACATTTAACTTTAGCTTTCTGATATTGACGCTCAAAATTTGAGACAAGAGAGAATAGAAATAAGTGGACTAATGAAAATCATTGCTTTCTATAAAATTATAAGTTGGCTTTTATATGCTGTTACAGATAATATTCTGATGGTCTAGTTTCAGCCTCTGTGAAAAGCTCTGTGAAGGGAAAGTCTGCAGTTGACAACATAGAAATTTTACTGCAACTAAAGGAGGTAACTGATGAACTCCCAGCTGTTCTGGTTCTCAGTTGTCTATTATGCATCTGTATCTTGAATAAATGTTTTCTCTTTATCAACCTTGTTTATAAAATATTTACTTTCAAACCCCACACTGACTATCAAATTACCTAAGTAGGGGGCTGCTAATCACCACAAACTACATTTGTATATGTGCACATCTTTGTTAATGTGTGTGTCACAATATATTTTTTGGCCTTGACACAAACATCAGAGCACTTTTGGTAAACTCTATAAACTTACAGATAAAATACATACAAAACCAACATTAAACAGTTGTTCAATAGTGTCCTTTAAATATTTTTAAAAATAGACTCTGTGACCATTAACTCTTAAATGGTTAGGATTTAATATTCATCAAGCCGGGGCAAGAGGAAATCTGGAATCTGCCTCAGAACTGTGATTACAGTGTGTTCTTGCACCTGTTCTATATGATCCAACACGGTACATTTAACCCCGACCTTCCATACATTATTCTACTTTCACAGACCCACAGACCTTAGCTCAGTCTTTTAAATGTCCCCCAAATTTCCATATTTAAAATAAAAAGAATCAATTCCTATTTTTAAGGTAAGGAGCTGATATTTAACATATTTTTATTGCCAAAAAATTTTAACCAGCCTTTTCTTTCTTTCTTTCTTTCTTTCTTTTTTTTTCTTTTTTGAGACAGAGCCTCAAGCTGTCACCCTGGGTAGAGTGCTGTGGTATCACAGCTCACATCAACCTCCAACTCCTGGGCTCAAGCAATTCTGTTACCTCAGCCTCCCAAGTAGCTGGGACAATAGGCGCCGCCACAGCGCCCAGCTATTTTTTGGTTGTAGCCATCATTGTTGTGTGGCAGACCCAGGCTGGATTCGAATCTGCTAGCTCACGTGTATGTGGCCGGTGCCTTAGCCACTTGAGCCACAGGCGCTGAGCCTAACCAGCCTTTTCAAACTGCTTTGAGGTGAGCTCAGAGATCTTCAACAATAAGGCTCAAAAAATTACTTTTTTATAATATATCAAAGTATCCTTGTAGATAGCCACCCATTTGACAATTATATCATTGAAAAATAAAACCAATTATCTTATTTTATTTTTTAATGCAATTGTTTTAATATCCTCTCTAATGCCTTACACAATGCTAGAAACCCCATTGAATCAAAACTGTAAAATAATGTTAAACATAAAAATAAGTTTAAAAGTATGTAAACATAGATTTATTGTTCTACTTAAATAATTATAACATTGTGTTTTGGGGGTTCTGTTAAAGACCTAAGGTGAATTATCTCTGGATCTAATATTTTCAGTTGCTAAAAGCATTTACTAACTAAAAAGTGACTTTGTCACTGGTAATAAGTTGGACCCTTAATCTCATTAACTGACATGTCTCCAACTACAGGAGGCTAAAAGTACATCCCCATTGAAGAACTTTTTCTGCTAGACTCCTATGTTCAATTCCGTCACCTCAAATTTCTAATCCAAGAACTGTTTATCAGCTGTTCAACTGCTATACAGTTACTTATCTCTTCAAAGATAGGGGAGAAATCATGATCCTTCCCTAACAGATTACATGGAGGCATTACATGCAAAGGTCTGTATAAAGCTTGCCTGACATGTTCTTACTACTCAGTATATGTGGGGGTTTTATTTGTTTGGAGATTTTTTTCACTGTTGTTGTCATCAGTAGTTTCCCCTACTCTTTCTCTGAATGTCTCTACTCTGGTAAATACCTACCTGATGTATCCCATCACTCAAACTAGAAATTGAAGATTTGATTGTATTTCTTTTTCTATTTTCTAATCTGTCCCCAATTCCACCTCTCCTATAGGATATATATACCTAGACTACCTACTCTCCTTTATTTTTTTTATTATTACTACAGACTCTCATAATTTTCCACTGAATCTCACAATGATATCCATATATCACCCCAAGTTTCTCTCTCAGCTCCCTCCACAACAACCTCCAGTCTATTCATTCAATAATACAAGGTCTGATTTTAAGTTCATCAACTTGTCACCATATGCTAATGTTGGCAGCACTGTACAAACAACTCAGGAAAGGTTTATAACCTTTGTATATCACTGCCTCACAGTTATGTGTGGTGGTGTAATGAGGAGGGGCATTCATTATTGCTGATGCCTGTTTTTGTGTGCCATGATGAGAATGTTATAGTTTGAATTAGCAACAGCAAACATTCCTAAATTTCTTATTAAACTTGGCAACAGTGGAAGTGAAATCAGGGATATGTTAGTCCAAGTTTATGCAGATAATGCCATGAAGAAAACAGCAGTGTACACACAGACAAAATATTTTTCTGAGGGAAGAGAAAGCGTCACTAATGAGGAACGATCAGGGTGGCCAGTAAAAAGAACTTATCAAAACATTGCAAAAGTTCATTGAATTATGTGTCAAAATTATTGACTGACTGTGAGAAGCATATCAGACCAAATGAACATCAATAGAGAAAGAGGCAGGACAATCTTAAATTAAAATCTTGCCAACAACTCATGACTCTTGCATCACAACAAGGCACCAACTCACATGGCACTGTTAGTGGGGATGTTTTTAACCAGTAAACAAATAACTGTATTGAAACAACCTTCCTATTTACCTGCTCTGACTACCAACGACTTTTTTCTTTCCATAAAGATAAAGAAAATATTGAAAAGAAGTCATTTTGATGACCTTCAGGGCATCAAGGATAATAGGACGGTAGCTCTGATGGCCATTCCAAAAAAGGAGTTTCTAAATTTCTTTGAAGGGAAAAGATTGAATCTAGTATGGACTTAGAAATAAAAGGTATAAGGTAACCTCAAATCTCAGTAAATTGGATAACATTCCTGTTGAATACCATGAGAAAATGACTTCTTAGGGAATAATACAAGGATAAATTTTTATTAGTAAAAATTAGAGAAAGGAAAATTACCTGTGTACATGGGTAGAAGTATTAAGACAAAACTTTTTAAACCAAACATGTTTTCTTTCATAGTCTACTTACAGGAAACTATAAGATATATATTTATATCATATATAAATAAAGAATATAAATACATATATATTATTTATATATAAGAAATTATATATACAATCTTATATATATGTGTATATATATATATATATATGAAATTTTTGCAAGTAACTGGCCTATATAACTGTGTGGACAAGCTAGGCAAACCAAAATTTGTAGGGCAGGCTGTCTGAAAGGGCAGGCTGGAAACTCAGGGAGGCAGGCGCCCATGCTGCAGGCCACAGGCAGAATGCCCACATCCTTAGGGAAACTTTGCTGTGTTCCAAGGCCTTTCAACTGATTAGATCAAACTCACTTGGACGCTAAAGAATAACGTCTTTTTCAACTGATTCTGGATATAAATGAAATTTAAAGCTACTTTCATAACAACACCTCAATTAGTGTTTGATTGAATAACTGGATACTACAGCCTAGTAAAGTTCACACGAAAAACTGACCGTCACAAAAGGAAATGCTTTTTCAGAATTGCACAGCCAGAATTTCATTCCAAGACATTTTTTTAAAAAAGAAACATGAAGGTTCAATAATTCATTAATATCAATACTACTTGTCGCTTAAAATCATATCAAAACGCCATTAATCTTTGCCCACTTTATAATTTCAGACCTGCTAAATGAATTTGCATTCACATCAGATGCTCTGTAGAAGCTGGTGTCTGCCATCCTCCCGTCCTCTTCTGGCCTGACGTGGTATGAGGGAAGCTTCTTTCACTATCAAGATTGTAAAAATAACAACTTTGCTAGAGAGGAAAAATGAGGATAAGCAGCAAATTTTGTTTTTCTTAGTTAAAGACATTACTTAATGATGAGTATTTGAATGCTATCTTCAACAATTTGGGGCGATGGAAATAGGGATAAGAAAGAGATTGCCCCCCAGAACAATAAAACATATTGAGGGCACAGATAATGCCACTAACGCCCTTTTTAATTTTTAAGATTAAATCCTTCCCTTATTTATGCCCAATAACTCATTCTAATATCATTGGCATGTTTAGCACAAATAGTTTTTAATACAGAAAGAAAATTTCACTTCAGGATTCTAGGATAATCTGATTTATGTTTCTGCTTCTCATAAGACTAGCCAATGAGATGACTACACCCCAGTAATATAATATTATCCCTAAGTCTTCAGCTTAGTGAAATGACATTTAATTTTTTGAATTACTCTATTTCCACAAATTTTACCTAGATTCATAGCAAATCATGCCCCACAAGTCTTTTTTTATATCAAAAGCCTCCCATTTATATACAAAATCAGTCTAACTTCAAAGTTAATTTTGAAATCCCAAATTCTCAACTAGCATTTTCTCACTTCACTCTGTCATTACCAAGATAGTATTTTCCTCTATCAATTCTGAAATATGAAATAAGAAATCTACTTTTATTAATCTAGTTAGAGGAATGAACTTCAGACTTCTAAAATGCGGGAAAGAAATTGAGTCAGGCAGGAAAAAAATAATGAGAAATTTAGGATGCCTTAGTGAGCAGGCACAGTCATTTTATGTAGAGGTTACCCTCAAGCAACTAAATCGAGCCCAAACAAGCCTATTTCTCTGAAACTTGCTTTACCCGCCATTCCGTCACAAAATACATTGTAATAATATCATAAAACAGCTTGAGACGAAGAAAGATTCTGATTGACTGTTCAACATTCCAAAAGGGTAGATTAATATCTGTGAATCTCACAGCTGAAGCATTTTAATGCAAACTTGCAGTTTGTGGGAATTGAATCTGTCCGCCAAAATCATTTATTTATATATAGAAAATGGGGGGGAATAGACACTTCATAATAGCAATGAGTCCAGGGGATGCTGTTATCATGAGCTAATCACATCCCATGGGCATGATAGCACTCAGCTGTGTCCCCTGTCTTGTATTGCTCCAGAGGAATGATTATCTCATGATAATAACCCTTATCGTGGCTTAGTGGGTAATAAAAAATATATACTTTCTTCCCAAGTTCTTGGGTATTTATTCATCAGCTAACTTTTCTCCCCTTGAGTTCTGGTCATATGTTACTTTTTGCTTAGAAAACAAAAAGAAATTTTATGCTCTGATAATATTTTCTCTTAGCAAAGTACAAGAAAAAAAAGTCTGAGTGTATTGATCAAGCAGTGAAAGAACAGTATTGCAGTCAAGCCCTGATCTCCTAAGAGCCAAGCATGGGAGATTCATACTTTCAATGATATTTGGTAGGATGTCTAGACTGGCTAATACAGTCTTGGAAAAACAAATGCATTTTGTAGCATAGAAACAATAAAAGGAAATAAATGCTTATGCAATACCACACTCGTTTTATGCTATCATCCACAACTCTCCGACATATACATTTAATTGGGGGTTACACACCATACAACTTATTACCTGGTTGTCCCACTTAGATAAAACCTGTATCAATGACCCTCATACTGCCAAACTGCCAGGTACGTCAGCTGAGATTCAAAGTAATGCCAGTCACGACAGCAGGAATTCCTGTACTTTGTGTGAGTAATAGCAGCTTACCCTACCAAGGCAACAGGAATGCTCAGGCAAAGCCACAAGAGAAACAGAAAATAGAAAAAGAATTAGAGCAAAAGACAATTGCGAAGAAATGAATTGGAACATATTTATGAATTACAACCCATTTCCACTGGTTGTCTCCGTGATAAGCCAAAGATTTTTAATCTGCTACAGTTACTAATAAGGACTTACTTACACTTTCTAAAACATTTCAAAAATGTATTCTTAACACAGTGCTTTCTATGAAAAGCACATTATTTGTAAGGTGTACTCTTTTTACACAAAAGGCCAGTATATCGCAATATGCAGTATTTAATGTTTAAAACAATTAAAAGTTAATCCAAAGAAATAATAGGTCCCCTGTTAAAACACAGTAGAAACTATCTGAATGAATTAATTGAAAAATTAGGGCATATTTTTAGTAACAGGTAATTAAATATGCGGGAATAATATTAACAAATCTTCATGCATGAACTATTCATTCTGTAGAAGATATAAAACTGCACAGACCATGTGACACACATTCACACAGGAAGATAGAGATTGTAGGATACAGGGGGGTAGGAAAGAGCAAGGGATGCTTCTATCCTCAGCTCAGCTATCACTCAGGCAAATCAACAGGTATCAATCACTTTACCTTTCCCTTCATCAGTTGTTTTTTTCTTTTAAATTAATAGTCTAGACTGGGTAAGTTCTCATGCTCTGTCCAATTCTGACTTTCTAGCAATGTAGAAATATCTATGCATCTCTCTTCATTTCATTCCACAGTCAGCGCAACACAAACAATAATGGAAGCCAAAAGCACAACATAAATCTAAGGCCAAGGGCAGAGAGAAGAAAAAAGACATGAAAAACATCTTTCATCTATGTTAGCAAGTTGCCAATCTGCAAGTTGATTGGTTTCATTAAATAGTTGTGAAAAAATGTGAAATGCCATATCAAATTGCTCCTCAATCTTATAAAATATTCCAAATTGCTAGTTCATGAAAATATGCATATATATCTTATTACTAATATTTTATATAGATGGCTAAAAATAGTCTCACATAACTTAAAAAATAAATTAGCTACTTTCAACTCATGATGGCAGGATGATGACTTGTGTACTGATATTTATTCCTTCTACTTCCCAAATTCTCCATAAAATTGATTGGAAGAAAAATAATATTGAATTAAATGAAAAAAAATACATTTAATTGGTTGGTTAAAATCTATTTGGTCAGTAATTCAGAAGAGACTGGTAAAATCTACAGAATCGAAGCTGGGAGGCCACTATGTGTGCGTATATTGTTACAAAAGGAAAGAAGTAACCCAGTTCAGCTGATATTTTAGAAAAAGTACAGGGAATTTACCTGGGCATTACCCATACAGTATGCTCTGTCATGTACATTATACAAGTATCTGTTATGTTGCTGGTTTGTAAATCCACATGCAAGGGAGAGTTTCATGACCTCTAACTACCTCCATCCTAAGGTATGTCAAAAGAATATTTAGAAGTGGATGAGGGATCAAACAAAAAGAGGTAGAGTTTATTTAAACTAAAAATAAATAAATAAAGGGATTTTGGGAAATTGGTAGTATGTCAACACAGTATTTCAATCTCCCCAAATCCCTCTTAAAACTAACAAAACAAGAAAATAACAAAAGCTAAAAAATAAGGCAATATTTAAAACAAAATTAGGGTGAGGGAGGAAGAAAAAATACCTCAAATACATAGTATGACATAGTATGACATCTCTGTAAGGAAAGAGGAACAGGGGCAGAGACTGATGAACTTAAGAATAAAAGAACCACTGAATAGCCCACAGGTATCGACCGGATAGAAGTCTTGTTAGGTTAGCCAGTTAGAGATGAGCATGGTGAATGGATAATGCTATTTTGGACTGCCTTGGGTCAGGCTGGCCTGGATTTTTATGGGAACAGGGCTAATTGAGACTTTCTTTCTGGTGCAAGGCCTTGCAGGTAGGTTGTTTTGGGGAGCTGGTTGTTTTGAGGGACTGATTAATGTCCTAGGGACTTTCTGACATGGACAGACAGATATGATTTTACTGACATGGGTTGTTTTGGGAACAGTCTGACTCTAGGGAGGAGGGTCCCAAGAAAGACAGATGATATATCAAGGGGGTCTCCAAGGACTGACCCATCAGAAAGAAGTAGAGAAACCACAACATAGAGATATTGTCAAAGCCTTGAAGAGGGGCTTTGGAGCATGAGCATGATTGAGCTAACTGTGTCCCTAAATGAACTACCCTTACTAACATAGTAAAAATCACAGTTTACAAACACCATGTCAACCCTGAGAAATTGCCTTACAGAGACAGAAAAGTGAAATATTCCCAATTCCAGGAATTACATACACTGTTCCAAAAAACCCCAAGAATATGCCATACCCCATAATGTAACATAAATTTAGGGAGTCACCATAAAAGAAGAAATCTTATAAAACTAGTGTCTCTTCCACTTGTGGGGGTGTACTCATATCTTCTTTGGAATGTACTATACTTCAATCTTTAATAAAACCTTGGCACTTTGCGTGATTGTACCTGCTTGCTCTGCTCAATCATTCTGTTGGCTCAGTACCAGTAACCAATCTCAGTACTGAGAACCAGGAACCAGGGAACACAGGGAACTTACTTCTGGTATCTGGTTCCTCAACACTTAACAATCTGACCAATCTGAGAGAAGGAGCTGGAACGAGGTAAAATTTTTTTCTCTCTAGTGTGTGCAAAGTTTCCTTTATAAGAAGAAGAAAGGGGATTGGAACAGTCTAACCCCTATGAACTCTTAAAATTTATCAATCAGTACTCCATTATGGACAGAGACACACAATAAAGAAGAACTTCTGGGAATTGAATCATAACCATGTCATACAGAAAAGAAGGTCAAGCTCAAAGTGGAGAGAACCAGAGTCAGCAACTAAATAACAGAAGATAGAGTTTTATGAAGTTGGAAAAGTTTCCCCTAAACTCTGCCTCGTTTTAGGAGCCTACAAAATCCTATCCCATATAAAAATGAACATCTAAAATTGATAAAAGGCAAATTCCATGAGAAAGAACAAAGAAAAAATTTTGTGCATTCAGTAACCATATTGGTGGTAGTATTATACTTATTTTCTGAGATATTTTCATAGACAAAATGAGGCAGAACAATGAGTAATTATGAAACATCCCAATCTTATCATCTATGCTTGAAAATCAGAAGAAAGATGATACAAATGTAGTGGACAGAAAGTTGATAAAAATATTCATAGTGCTGAGTTTGGATTAAAAGTAACAGTTGTCCATGTGAAATAAAGGACTTCTGAGAGAAAGGGTTGATCCAGTCTGGGAAACAAAAGTAAAACTTGTGCCTGGAACGTATTTTCCTATGAGATAATAAGGATTCTATTGATGACACTTGAAGAACTTAGGGCCAACTTGGAAAGGCTTCAATGGACCGATTATGGGAAATTTTGAGCTTCAGTAATGATAAAAATTGTCATGGATTGAAATCTACCAAAATGTTTAAACCTATGCTCATAACATATATGATTTAAAATGTTCACCTTTGGGAAATGATAGAGAATCAATTTATTATTGAAATCTTAAAAATGAATGAAAATAGGTAATTGTCAATTTTGTCTATCTTATTTAAATTGCAATTAATAATAGCTAAGAAAATGTATGCCTTTGTAGAAGTATTCTCAGTAATGAAGGATGATAGACTTGGAATATCTTCATTTTTAATTCTCAATGAATGGATACAGATATTAAGAATAAATGGGTGCCAAAGTCATTAAAAAAGAGAGAGAAGATTAGACCTCTTGTCATTCCTATAGTTTTGCCAATGTCAGTTATGGTTGTTGCTAAGATACAGAACCTAAGCCTAACCCAGTTTCAAACTCCAATTGCCAGTGTGCAAGAGTACAGAGACAGAGGACTGTGCCATATGGCATTATGAGTATATGATCTGCAAAATTTAAGTCACAAAACTCTCCATGAGAAAACTAGTGTGAGTTTTTCAACAAGTAAAATAAAGTAATGATGAATAGATCTAAGATTAAAAGAGAATTAAAGAATATGAATCAAAAAATAAATAGGTATAATTGTAAAACCTAGGGAGGTACATTTTGATAATAAAATCATTTTACAAATGCAAAAAAGAAAATACTATATAATTTAGTTTAATGGCTGCCTACAGAAGGTAAAAGCTTGTGCTTGAGATGGGGCACAGACACTGGTCTTGTTGGATAGATTACAAAGTTCTAATACTTGTCTTGATGTTACAAGGGTATTTATAATAATTCATTAGACTATATGTTTGATGTGTTTTTCTGAATTTACTTCATTTTGCAATAAATATGGAGTAAGTATCAATGATGAAGAAATAGAAAATGTAAACAGACCAATAAGAAGTAAAGAGGCTAATTAGATATCAAGGACCTTTCAACAAAAAAAAGTCCTAGGCCAGATGGCCTCACTGGTACATTCTACCAAATATTTAAAAAAGAATTAATTCTAATGTTCTCCTACTCTTTCAAAATGTAAAAAAAAGGAGAGAATTCTTTCCAGTTCATTTTATGAGGCTGGCATAACCCCGATACCAAAGTCAGACTCTACAAGAAAAAAAAATTACAGGACAATGTTCCTAATGAAAGTAGGTATAAAAACCCTTAAAGGAATCATAGCAAACCTAACCAACACTTTTAAAAAGTTATCCACATGATAATAGATTTATCCCTGGAAGGCAAGGGTGTGTTGCCTTGCAAGGATAAATTGCAAACTCTAAATGTGATATACCCTTGCAACTGTTGATGCAATCTGATACACGCTGCATCAACAGAGTGAAGGATAACATTCTTAGGTAGTGTTGATAGATTCAGAAATATCATTTGGCAAAATCCAACATTCTTTCATGATAAAAACCATCAACAAATTAGGTATAGAAGGACTGTACCTCAACACGACAAAGGATATAAATGACAAAACCACAGCCAACATCATATTCCAAAGTGAAAACCTGAAGACATTTCCTCTAAGATCAGGGACAAGATAAAGAAACATTCTCTAATCACTTCTGTTCAACATAATACTAGAAGTCCTAGTCAGAGCAGTTAGCCAAGAAAAATCAAGAAAAGGCATCCAAATTGGAAAGTAGAAAAGTAAAGTTGCATATGGCCTGATTTTGTATATAGGAAACCCTAAAGACTTTACCAAAAAAAGGGAAAAGAAAAGAAAAAGAGAGAGAAAGAGAACTAAATGAATTCAGTAAAATTGAATGATACAAAATTAACATAGAAAAGTCAATTGCATTCCTATACACTAACAATAAGTTATACAATAAGGAAATTAAGAAAATAATCTCATGTGCAATACCATTAGAAAATAAAGTGCATAGGAATTAATTTAACCAAATAACTGAAGATTTGTATACTTATTCTGATTAAAGAAATTAAGAAATACACACATACATGGGAAGATATTCTGTGTTTATGGATTGGAAGAATTAATATTGTTAAAATGTCCATAGTACCTAAAACAATCTAGAAATTCAACGTAATACCTAAAATAATCCCAGTGGCATTTAAGTAGGAAAAACAATCCTAAAATTCATATGGAACTACAAAAGTCTGATAATAGTCAAGCAATCTTGAGATAGACAAATTACCACCACCACAAACAAAAAAAAGCTAGAGGCTTCACACTTCACAACTTCAATTACCTTACAAAGCTATGATAATCCAAACAGTAAGGTACTTGCATAAAAATATATACCAGTGAGGAAGAATAGAGAGCAGAGAAAAAAACTCATACAGAATACTGTTCTTTGACAAGAGTGCCAAAAATACACAATTGGGAAAGGATAGTATCTGCAATTAATTTTGTTAATAAAATTGATATCTGCATGCTAATGAATAATACTTGATCCTTTTATTATAACATACTACTCAAAATGAGTTAAAGATTTAAGCATAAGACCTGACACAATAAAACACCTAGAAGAAAACATAAGAAAACACTTTCTTGACATTGGTTTGTCTTGTCAACAATTTCTTTTGATACAACATATAAAGCCAAAGGCACAGGTAACAAAACCAAAAATAAACGAGATTACATCAAACTATAAAATATTCTGTACAGAAATGGAAACAATCAATAAAATATAAATAAAACCTACAAAATGGAAGAAAATATTTGCAAACCATATGTCAGATAAGGGATTAATACCCAAAACATAGAGAGAACACATAGAACTCAGGAGCACAAAAACAAATATCCCAATTAAGAAATGGATAAAAAGACCTCAATAGATTTTTTTCCCCAATTAGGGGATACTAATGATTAACTGGCATATGAAAAAGTGCTTAACCTAACTAATTACCAAGGAAATTTAATTTAAACCCACTATGAGATTTAATCTAACCCCTATTAGGATGTCTATTATTTAAAAAAAAAATCACTAGTATTGGCAAAGATGTGAAGAAAAGAGAAAAGAGAATCCCTGTACACTCTTGGTTGCCATGCAAATTGGTACAATCATTATGGAAAATACTATAGAGGTATAGAGGTCCCCCTAAAAATTGAAAATAGAACAATTCTTCTTTGGGGTATGTATAGGGTGACCAGATATGCCACTTTTCAACAATTTGTCCTGCCTCCCGCAGTGTTTTAAAAAAGTCCCGATTTTTGGAAAGAATGCACAAATGGGCAGGAGAACAAGAAAGGAATATACAGTTTTTGGTTGCCATGTGGCGGTTTCACCAGAATATGAGTTTTATATTATTTTTGTTAATTTTATAATGTTAAACTGTAATAATAACAAATAATTGCTGAGAAGTGATTATGGAGAACTGCTTATCAAAGTTTGCATTGTTGTCAGGCCCCGCCCTGCCCCCCCCACCGCCATGTTGTCCCGCTTTACCGATGTTAAAATCTGGTCACCCTAGGTATGTAGCCAAAGGATTTGAAATCAGGATTTCTAAGAGGATTTCCTGCACACCCATTTCCACTATAGCACTATTCATAGTAGTCAAAATACGGAAGTTCAATGTCCATGGACAGATAAATGGGTAAAGAAGGTGAGGTATACACAATGGAATGAGGGTACATGTGAATCTCTCTAATTGTAGAATATAAATGTCTTAACACAATAACTAAGAAAAAGACATGAAGGCTATGTTAACTAGTTGGATGAAAGTATTGCAAATTGTATACAGAAATAGTACACTGTACCCCATGATAGTATTAATGTACACTGCTATGATTTAATAAAAAAAAAATTAAAAAAAAATGAAATCCTGCCATTCATATCAACATGGTTAGACCTGGATGACATTTTCCTAAATGAAAAATGCCAGACATAGAAACATAAATACTATTGTATGTTTTCACTCATATGAGGAATCTAAAATAGTCAAATTTATACAAGGAGAGCATGGGGTGATGATTACCAGAGGGTAGGAGAAGGGGAAAAGTGGGTGATATTGGTCAAAGGATATAAGATTTCAGTTATACAAGATGAATAAATTCTGGAGGTCTAAAGTAAAGTATGGTGACTCTAGCTAATAATACGGTACTGTATACTTGAAATTTGCTAGCAGATTAGATCTTAAGTGTTATCATCACATATATATGGACATAAATATAGTAAGTAAATACTGTATTTTGGTGTGTAAAAAGCACATCTTTATTCCAAATAAGGATATGCATTACGTATGGGTAATATGGCTCTGGAGCACGGGAGCCCAAGGGGTCTCCCAGGGCCACTCTGCTCTCCTGCCTGGGTCCACTGTGTGCACGGGGTTCTAGGAGGATCTAGAGGGAGTGAGCTGGGGCAGCCTCTGCTCAGTGCCAGGATCAGGGATTGAGGTTTTGGCTAGACTGGCACGGAAGTCCACAGCCACTTAGAGTGAAGGCCAAGTCCTTAGGCCCTGCCATGCAGAGGGGGCACCATGCAGAGGGGGCCCCATGCACAAGCTAGGGACCAGCCTGGCTGCCCATGGGACAAGTGGCTCAGAAACTTCTATCCTATCAGCAACCTGTGTGACCATTTTGGCCAGTGCTAGACATGCTGGTGAGGGAAAAGCTCCCAGGAAAGAGGGAATGGACATTGTAATCTGCGCCTTTAGCTGGAGGGGAGCATTGGCCTTCCCCAGATGTGTCTCTCCCAGCCAAGAGCCAGATGCTTTCTCAAGGGGCATTTTTCTGAAAGTTTGGGCAAAAACCATGGGTGCTCATTATACACAGGAAAACATTTCACATGGAAAAATATAGTTAAGTAAATAAATATTTATCAATTTATATAAAATGAAAATATTTTAACTACACAAATAACCTAAACCAACACACAAAGGATAAAACAGTACAATAGCTATTAAAATGAAGGGACTATGGAATGCACGCAGTCGCCTTCAATACCAGCAAATCTAATCCAGTAGTGTAGACAAAGGAAAAGAATTAAGTGCTGTTTATCACAAAAGTACAAGATCACATGAAAAATTGAAATTCTGAAGTGTGATAAACATGTTAGCAGATTTAAAAAGTAAGATTACATGAGTATCACAATAGGTACAGAATATAAATTTGACCAAATTTAACATTGTTTAATGTTACTTTGTTAATGAAACTGTTTAATGAAACTTTCAGCACACACTGATATTATCAGAACACATCCTTAGCCTGTTGAGTAGTACTTACAACTGACCTATAATTTTATGGAATGGTGAAAATCAGATTGATCTCTCCTAACCCAGATCAGAAACAAAGGCAAGGATGCCACCTGTTACCATTTATAATTAATATTCTGCTGGAGTTCCCTAATAGTTTGATAAGAAAATAAAAAGAAATATTATAAAAGAAATACATATTAGGAAGTAAAAGATAAAAATGTCAGCTTATTCTTCCAGATCATACATGTATAAAATTCTAAGGACATTCCAAAAATCTATTAGATCTAGTAAGTAAACTTACCAATGGGCACAGGATGTAAGGTGTATATATTATAAAAATAAGTTATATTTATATATACTAGAAATACCCAGTTGTAAAAGGAATTTTTTTTAAAAAGTCAGTAGTGTCAAGAAGCCTAAAATAATTAAGAATAAGTTTTCCAAAATAAAGGTAAATGATACTTCTAGTGTAACACAAAAAACTACTGAGATATTATATAAATCTAAATATGTAGAAAAGTATCACATGTTCATGGATTTTAAACCTCAATGTTATTAATATGGTCATTCTTCAAATTGATCTACAGTTTTAATGCCATCTCAGTTAAACACAAGTATACTATTTTTTTTAAATTATCAGATTGTAAAATTATTTAGAAAATACAAAAACATAACCAAAGCCACTTTTAAAAAGAAGCAAACTGAAGCATTCTCAGTACCTGATTTTCAGACTGAATATAAAGCTAAGTCATCAAAGAAGTAAGGAATTTGCATTATAAAAAATATATACACATTAGATCAAAGCAACAGAATGCACAAATAAACCGACATAAATAAGGTCAACCGACTTCAACAGACATGCCAATGAATGCAATGAGGAGAAAGACAATGTCTTCAATAATTGGAGCTGGAGAATCAGGACAGCTTTTTGGGAGAAAAGAAAAAAAGAATCTTGACCTCACACCACACATAAAAATTAACTCAAAAGCAATCATAGGCTACAGTTAAAAGTCCTAAGTGTAAGTTTTCTAAAAGAAAACATAGGGCAAAATATCCATAAACTTGGATAGGTGAAGATATCTTACTCACGTAGGACACAAGATCAAACTCTAAGATAAAAAATTACGGTAATATACTTCATCAAAATTATAAACTTCTGCCCTTCCAAAGATGCCATTGAGAAGTCAAGTCCCAGACCAGGAGAAATTTGGTAATATGACTACCTGTCAAAGCACCAGTATCCGGAATATATTAAAAAATTCATACAAATCAATAACAGAAAAAAAATCAATGTTTTAGAAATGGTCTTTGGGTCTGAACACATATTTCTCCAAAGACAAGATAAAAATGGCAAAGAAGGTCCTGCAGTGATGTTCACACCGCTGATAATAGGCATTAGAAAATTAAAACCACAGTGAGATACTATTAGACAAACATCAGAATGGTTAAAAATAGAGATAGACAATATCAAGTGTTTGTGAGAATACGGAGCAGCAGAAACTCTAGTACTAATATAGAATGGAGCCAGTTTGAAGTGTGTTACAAAATTAAATATATACTTACACACAATTCAGCAATGCCATTCTTAGGCTTTTAACTCAAAGAAATAAAAACATATTTTGGCACAGATATTTGTACACATATTTTTATAACAAATTTATTCATAATAGCCTCAAACCGGAAACATGCCAAATGGCGATCAATACATGAGTGGAGAAAGAAATTGGTAAATACCTACAATGGAATATTGCTCAGATACCAAGAGTAATGAAGTGCTGATACATAGAATGAAGTGGATCAATCTCAAAAACATGCTGAGAAAAAGAAGGCAGACAAAGAGAGTACGTACTGTAGGATTCTACCTATTACCTATTAAATTCTAGAACAGGAAAAATAAAAAAATCAATAGTTGCAGAAAACATAATGCTGATTTTATGGCTTCAGAGGTTGGAGAACTAATAACAAAGAAGCATGAGAAAATGTTTGATGATGATAGAAATGTTTTTTGTATAATTATTACAATATTGACTGTGGTGGTGATTAAATAGGTACATAACTTATCACAGTATATATCTTAACTGGCTACACTTAATTTTGTGGAAGTTTACCTCAATACATTTTAATCAGATGAAAATCCAGAGGCTAATCCAGTAATAAGAAAATAATAAATGCTACCATGTACCTGTGCAGGCGTTCACTCCTTTGGTACTATCCAGTTTTCAGGGACATGGCCATAATTCATGAAAACAAAGTGAAACTATAGGACTTCATCTGTTCTACAAACTTCACTTTGTTGCCCTGGGGAGCATGCCTCACAGCAAGGCCTCATAGATCACAGCAACCTTGAATTCTCAGGCTCAAGTGCTCCTCTTTTTCATTTGAGTAGAGACAGGGTCTCACTCTTGTTCAAGTTGATCTTGAACTCATGAACTTAACCAATCCACTCGCCACGGCCTCCCAGAGTGCTAGGATTACAGGCATGAGCAACCAAATATGCTGCTTTTTTCTTGCTTTGGTCATTACTGCCCCCCCCAGTGAAGCTCTATGTAGCTTCAATAAAGGTCTTGAATAGTGGAAAACCAATACTAAACAATCAAATAAAAAATCAAGAATAATCAGGCATTTGAGAAAAATTTGTCACACGTCAGAAAAAAACAAGGAATAAAAAAACAAACAATTGACTCTGAGCAAGCAAAAATAATTTTGATTCTAATATTAAAACAAATTTTAAGTAAAATGAACATTAAAAGATACTCAGGGACATCTATTTACAAACGCGGCTAGCACACTATATACAATGCAAAATCAAAAGGCAAGAAAAGGCTTGCCCTCTTTTAGAACATGAAGTCAAATAAGACATTCAAAGTAAAGGTTGAAATACATTTAATGATTTCCTCCAGATGTCATTAATTTATTTATTTAATATATACTGAGCGTCTGCCTTTTTGCTGATCCTGACAAAGTAGTAAAGACAATGTAATAAAATATAAAACCATTACACTGGTTTTACAATTCAGGGACTAAATGGAAACAAAGGGGTGAACAATTTAATGTATAATATGATGCCAAGAAGAGCTTAATGCTATGAAGAAAACTAAACCAGGAAAAGACATAGAACAAGCTGAAAGGGTTATTCAAAGAAACTCTTTCTGATGAGCTAATATTTAAAGAAGAAAGTTGAATTAAAAAGAAAAAGTAGTGAGGTCTAAAGAAGTTGTGTTTTGAGCCATAGTCACATGCAGGAAGAGAAAAACTTTGGTATATTTCTAAGCCAACCAGAAGGCCAGTGTGGCTAAAAGAATGAGCTAAGGCGACAATGACAGGAGAAAGTGACAGAAAAGAAGTCAAACTATTGGAAGGGTTTGTATTTTCTTTCTTTCTTTCTTTCTGTCTTTTCTTTCTTTTTTTTTTTTTTTT
>NW_003852664.1:710744-725555 GCF_000181295.1 Otolemur garnettii | reverse complement strand
AGATCAGATGTGGCGTGTGATGAAGAAAGGAGAAAGCAAAGAATGATCCTTATGTCAGTGGATTAAGCAATGAGGGTAAATTGGTGTCACTGTTGGTAATGGGGGAGACACAGGAGAAACCTTGCTGGCAGAGATCACGAGTTTCGCTGTAGATATCTGAAAAGGATGTATTTTTATTAAGAGGTGTGGTGAACACATAGAAAATAATCTGTAAATATTTTACAAAATTTTGTGATGAGTATTTTGTAAATAAAGATACATTTAGCTACGATTTCCCGTTTTCCCCATGCAGGGTGACTTTCGGCACAGCTTGTACAGGGCACAGTAAAGGGAGAGAAGTTAAAGCAAAAACCGTGAGCTCAATACTTTGATGATATTTCTTGTGACCTTTAGTCTGTGTGAAAAGAATTTGAACTGTAGACAAAAATTTTAAATATGCTCTTCTGAAATTTTATTTAATGATTTAGGAGGCGATTTATTTAGAAAAGAGAAAATAAAGTTTTATTTAGTCAAAATGCAAAGTGATGAAAACGATGCCATCATAACAATTACCTTTATCTTCTCTTTAACTTAAACGAAGGGATCACTTTCAAACTTTCGTATTTTATGGCCATCTTTATGTTACAGCTTTGTGTCCTCTGTGGCTCCTTTTATCCATGAAAAATCCCAAAAGTATACATTTAATCCCACACTGTCAGCTATCTGTGCTGGAGTCTTCACTTAGACCCTCAATCAACTGCCTGGTAAACCTGCAGTGTGGATGCTGGTGATGAACCAGTGCTTAATTGTGCAAGAGTCTCCAGGCAGTAGAGCATGATGGTTATGGCACAGGGTCCAGGATCACATTACTAGCTCTGCTGCTTATTAGATTTACCATGTGGGGAAAATAAATTACCTCCTTTGTACCTTCATTTACTTATTTCCAAACTAGGGATAACAATGGCATTATTTATAATACACACACACACACACACACATATATAATGGCATCATTTATATTTTATATATATATATATAGAGAGAGAGAGAGAGAGAGAATATGTATGTGTATTTCATATATATATATACATACTGCTTCCCTGGGAAGCAGACTTTCAGAAGGAGTTTATCTTGCAGGGAATTTATTGAACAGTAATCTTGGCGTGGACACCGATAAAAGAGCAGGGGAAGCAGGACTGAGCAGAAGTCATGTGATGTAGATCTAAGATGAAATTTGCCCAACCCCCTGGGAAGCTCCATCTAAAGTTGAGCTGACCAGGACTTTTCATGGAGGCATTAATCAGTTATTAGTTGGGATCTGCCTTGAGAAGAGGCATGGCCTTGAGTGAGGCAGGTGTCTGCAGCTGAGGCCTTTTTTGCAGGAGCTGACAGCTAAAGGCTTCTGCCTATTGTATCCCTTTCATCCTGGGCAATAAGTCCTTCCTTAAACAGGAGACCTGAGTGGCACTTACATCTACTATACTACTGCTTCATAAGATTGTTGTGGTTAGATGAAAGAGAAAGCGAGTGTGTAAGTTTGCATGTGAGAGATGATGAAATGTCTTGGCCTATACAGTCTGTACCATGTAAGTGCTGGCTATTATTATTACTATTATTATTGAATAAATAGGCAAGTTCATATAGAATGTAATTTCTCTATGGAAGGAAAAGATGAGCCTAGAGAAAAATTAGGGCAGTGGGGAAAATTATTATAGTGAACATTTACAATCATTGCATCGTCAGGTAGCATTCCTTTGCTTTGGGGGAGCTGGCACTCTCCCATTCCAACCATGTATTTCCAGAGGAACTGTCAATCATCACACCCCATCTCTCCTCTACCTCCTGTATTGAGGGGTATAGAATTACATAGGGCCAGTGATGGAACTTCTTCTTGTAACCACTGAGACACATATGGTCAGGAGTAGGATGTTATCCAAAACAAGCTATTAAAGTACTTGCCTATCTACTTTCATGGTGGAAATAAAGGGAAGATTCCTCTAGCAGTTAAAAAAAAAAAAAGATTATGAACCCTGCGGAGGGGTGGGGAATTTGGAGCCTTGGGTCTACATGCCACCCTCCAGATTCAAGTGCAGCCAGTTGAAGAAAGCCAACTTCACAAAACAAATCCCTTTATTAAAAGGATTTGTTTTGTAAGGTTTGAATTCAATCCAAAGCCACCCTTATGGATCCAGAAGGCCACCAAGAGCACAGGTTACTCTACCTCACTGTAGTTAAACTCATACTTCAGGTCTATGAAATACATAGTCATAACCATACAATGTGGCTGAGAAATTGTTAAAAGAAGAACATAATACAGGATGAAGGGGACTGTGCTACTGACCAATTCCAGGCGCTGATATTCAAGACTGGGAAGCTTGGGTGTTTTAAGTTGAACTTACTCTGATCCACTCTCTGTAAAGTCCAAGATCTGAGTTTTCTATAAGGACCAGAAATCATATTGCAAGTTATCTGGAACCTGAGTCTTTCCAGATTTTAGGCATGAATCCATAAGCTCCCTAATTTTTCTTCCTGCCCTCCCTGAAGGATCCTGCTCAGCCAGTTTGCAGTTCACTTGCAGTTAGAGGTATTAGCACTAGAGGTCTCTGCCTGCTCATGAGCCCTGTCCCCACAGCCAATACTTTGCCTGTCACACCCCAGCCTGCTGTGCTTATGTTTACCTTGATCTGCTATATCTATACCAAATGGTAATCGTGCTAACATTGGACATTTCCACGATATAGAATCCTGAAACCCCCATTGCTTTATCTGCTTCCTAAAGTCGTGACGCATTCCATGATAGACACACCAAAAGTACACTTCACAATGAACGCCAACCAACCACCACTCCACTAACATGCTCCTCCTCCAAAAGACAGTCAGCAAGGCTGGTTGGACCCAGAAGAATCACAAAGACCCCTTTTACTTGGAGATCACACATCTAGGACAATGCCCTACTGAGTGATCACCTTAGATCCTTATGCCATAACCTGTGATGTAGAGAGCATCAATAGATTGAAGTATGAGGCAAACAACACACACACCTATATATCCTGGGCCCATTGTACACTTCACATCTTGATAAAGTAGAAAACAAACCCAACGTAAATAAAGAGTAAAAAAAGAGTTTCACCTAAACCTTAGACTGGAGCTATTAAGCCTAACCCATCTACTGCAAGCCTATCTTACAGTGGTGTTAGTTCAGTGCTATAAAGAGGAATTCCCATCCAACAACAACGAAAGAAAATTACAGGGTGTACTAAATAGAAGAAAAATGGGAAAGAAAAGGAAAGAAAAGGAAGGGAAGGGAAGAGGAGGAAAAGGGAGGGGAGGGGAGGGAAGGATGTCAAACAGCCCTCCATGCAAAGTTAGAATATCTTTTATTCCTTTCCCATTAAATTACCTTAGACTTAATCCATCCTATCTCTCTCTCTCAGAGTTGAGGACAGACTGGGTGGGTGGTAGAAGGAGGGCATTGTACAGAACTGAACTGAAGAGCAGCCTTGAATTTCATCTCAAAGTCAATAATTTCAAGTATATTAACTTAATTAAATGTCTACATCTTTGTTTTATGCCTGTTTATAAATTATCCTAAAATTAAATATGGAGCTTGGTCCATTATAAAATATTTCAGTTCAATTTAAGTTCAGATTCTCTCTGTAAACTTCTCCCACTATTGCCACTTTTCTTAGCAAGCAAATTGAGATTTGTTGAGAATAGTTCCCCAGTATAAAAGACTGGACTTATAAAACTGAACTATAGATACTTAGTTTAACTTGTCAGAGAATCTCCCCAAAATCTGCTGAACAAAACTTGCCTTAAAATACAAATAAACACTATAGATTATTGTCTTTACTAAAAATTCATTTCACTGCTTAGATGTCATTTAAAGCCAATATTCCATATTCTTCAAATGGGATTATTCAATTATAATGATTCTAAATTCACAAAACTTCTTAGGACCACATAGATTGCACTTAGTGAAATAAACCTGCACTTGGCTAAAAAGAAATAGGAACATTGTGAACCTGGGGCTTTCATTTACTTGTGCACATTGAGCAAATGGGCATCCTTTAAGAGGAACATTAATTTTTATTGACTAAAGATTGCCCAACTGAACGACATACAAATTTTGTGTTCAGGTTAATTTTTTGTGTTCATTATCAAAATATTTTCATTCTTATTAGAAATGGTCTGTATGGAGAATATTTGCTGGATGAGATAATGAACTTCTCACAGGGGGCGCTTTTAAGCACTGAGACAGGTACTGGGTCAGCTGCAATCTCTTTACTGGAAGTTTTATAAAGTTGGATTCTTGCTCATCAACAAATCTGCTATAGGTGTAGGTCTTTAAACGTAGACTGTGTGGACCTCAAACATTTCTTTGACAGCTCTTCTGAGCTGTGTTACGGTACTCTATGTGTGAGGAGGAGGGAGATGTATCTGTGCTTACATGGTCTTCCCTTTTACTGTGGAGTCCACGACACATCTCCCCACGCTTTTTCAGATGCAATTATTGTGCTCTTCACCAATGTTCTGCCCATCATTCTCCTCACAAGGCAGTATTCTTGCAAAGGATGTAACATCAGCCTTTTGGCCTAGGAGCCAGCCAGACAATGCACCTCTTGGATGCCCTATCCTCATTGTCATTCTGCCTGAGCTCTGTCTGCTCCCTCGCCTCCCCACAGGTCAGCCCGAGGTCTTCACTCCACCGCTAATGGGTGTGCACACAGCCTGCTCACTGCTCCTGCTGGGGCAGAGGAACTCCATCTCTTTATACCTCTCTCCCTAGCTTTTTTCCTTCCTCCCTCCTTTCTCTCTCCTGAGCTGGCTCTCTCTTTCTCTGCCTTGCAAATGACTCTGAGGAGCTATGCTGGTGGATGATTTATATTAAGGAAAAAAAGCACTCAAATTTTTTTTTTTTTTTTGAACTGGGCTCCCTGAGAGCACTCAGGGCTGCCTCGTACTGCTCAACGCCTACCTGCCCAACTGCAGGGAAACAAGCTTCTGAAGGCTTTAATGGGATTTCGCCTGAGGCTGTTTTATTAAGATGTCGGCTTTTTCTGCTGCCTCTGCAGCTGACACCATTCACTGTCAGCTGTCCCCTCCTCTTCCCACCCCCACTGCCACCCCCCCACAACAATGCACCAAATTATTCGCTTCATTTAGTGCTCATGGCTCAGTGTGGGCAAATTGGGAGAAGGAGCCCTACTGAGCCAGATGAACCAGGCAGAGAGGTGAAAAGCCACTGTGCTACTTAACTGGGGGCTTAAAAGGAGGGAGGAGACCAAAAAAGGGAGGGCTAATCAATGCCACTGGGGCATACTTCCATTCTATTAGGAAGAATCATACTCCGCATCAACATCCCCATTTTGGAAATGCATTTACATTACTCATTTGCATAAAACCTTCATTTGGGACAGCCTGTACACAAGGCTTTGTATAATTACCTACAATATATAATGCATATGGTATACACATTGTAGGGCAGGTTAGAAACTATGCCATCCCATTAAAAGAAAAAGTATTTGTTACAAGATGATATCAGCATGGACTGATATATTTTAATGAATGCTCTGAATTATATACATATGTGTGTGCATATACACACACACATACACACTCCTTCTGCAGAGTGAGATTTGACTAAAAAAGTGGCAACATGGATAGCAGTGAGGTAACGATAGAGATAATGTGTTTATGCCTTTGTGTATGTTGGAGGGTGTGTTTGAGGTGTATTAAACAAGATGAAGAGCGTGTTTAGAACAAAACAGTCTGTTCTTAATTACCTACTATTTTTATAGGAAGAATAGGTTAAACACAGCTCAGCAGTCATTGTGGTCAGACTGTGGTGTCAATGGTAATAGCTAATTAGTAGTGAAAATTTATCTTTATGCATAATGAATCTATTAAGGGCTCAGGATATTTTAAGAGTTATTTATCATGAGTGATGACAAGGAGAAACATGTCATGCTCCCATTTTATGAATGGGAGACCCAATGACATAGTAGATGGAGGCAGTTGACTCAAGATGACACAATATCGCATTTCTTGCCCTTTACTTGACTTTGCCCAGTAACCTGATACAATGGTAGACTGACTTTCACTTAGAAGTCATTCACTCTTTCAATAAATATTTCCTGAACCCTCTACTTTACACTGATGTGTATGATTCCGTATGTTATTAGGCTCAAGGTAAAAAACAAAAAGCAAAAATTGCCATTATGTTTGCTTTTGTGGAACTTCCAATTTAGTGGTGGGGACAGATATTGTTGGAAAAAAGTGGCACAGTTTAATGATAGCCTTTATTAGAAAAATTTGAAGCCGTGTGGAATCTCAGACTGGGCTTCCCTGAGGAAGTAGTGGGGGATCAGTGAATGTAAGGATTAATGCGAGGTAAGTAGGCGAAGTTATTCATGTACATGTGTGTTGGGGGAATCATAGGATATACATGTACAGATGCCCTTGGCTGGAGCAAGGTGAGGCTTTTAGGAAAACATGTATTAAAGCACAAAGATCCGGGATATTGCACAGTGCTGCAGAGGCAGGGCTCAGAGCTCACGGAGCCTGGGAGGCCTTGCTATTAAGGGTTTTGTCATTTCTCTCCAAGGCACTGAAGAGTTTTATATGTGTGCCATTGAAAAGTTTTCATTGTAAACCTTGTTTAGGGTTGTGAGGTGTTGTATAACTCGATACTCATTAGTAAGAAGTCACTTTCACTTCAGTGTGGAGACCAAATTGGAAGACTGCAAGAGTGGAAGCATAAAAATAGACATTTACATAGAACCGACGAGAGAGTGATGATGATGACTAAGACGTTGGAGAGAAGGGGAATGCCGAGGAGGATAATGAGGTAGGTGTTTGTCATGGTGCGTGAGAAGATTGAGCTGCCAAAGGTGATGTGTAGGTTTCTGACTTGCAAAATGAATGAAGGTGGCCCCATTTCTGGAGACAGTGGAACCCTGGAAGATCAGTTCTGGAGGAAGCAATCCTTAAATATGGTTCTGGACATGCTACATGAAAGGCCTTTGAAATGGTAACTTTCAACATGTCGATTATGGAGGTATTGAAAAACTATCGATATGATCTAGTGCTCTGAGAAGAGGATAAGCCTGAAGATGTGAGTGGATTATCCAGGCATTGGTGGTATTTGATGGTAAAGGAAATTGGTGACATAAATTAAAAAAATAGAGAAAGAACTAGAAATACAAGTATTTATTGAGTGGCAAAAGGAATAGAAACTCAAAGGAATCAGGATTAACCAGAAAGGGGAAAACCCTCAAGAACATGTGCTGTTGGGAAATAAAGTTTTTCAAATATACATTTACTTTGATTATATACCTTGGAATGGAATTTCTGAGTCAAAGGTTTATGAATGTTCCACTTTAATAGACCTTGCCTAATAGATTTACAAATGAATGCGGTGGCTGATATTTCCACCAGTAGGGTTTGAAACTTCCAGCTGCTCCATAATCTCACCAATATGCGATATTATTGCTTGCTTTTATTTTATTTAGGGATACTTCACTGAGGCTTTAAGGTGCCTTTTCCTGATGACTAATAAAGTTTCTTTTTTCCATATGTCTTTTGACCACTTGGATAGCCTCATCTAAAGTGCTTCTTTAAATCTCTTACTATTTATTAAATTATTTTTATCACAGATTTGTAATCACTACTTATATACTATCGTTATTCACATATATAACAGTTACCCATATTACAAATATTGTCTTCGCTGTGATTTGTCTTTCACTTTTTAAATAATAATTGTTGTTATAACATCTTAATTTTTTTTATTTCAAAATATTAAGGGATACATGTTTTGATTACATGGATAGCTTTTATAATGCTTAAGTCAGGACTATTAGTGTGCCCATCAGCTGGGTTCATTGTACCTGTTAGGTAGGATTTTACCTCAACCCTCCTTCCTCACCCCCTTTCTTTATTTCCAATGATCTTCACATCTCTCTATGCCCAAGTCTGTGCACTGATTAGTTCCTACTTATTAATGAGTACATGTGGTCTTTCTTTTTCTATTCCTGAGGTACTTCACTTAGGATAATGGTCCACAGTTCCATCTATATTTTTGCAAATGGTATTAGTACTCAGAAGCTCTGTAGAGATGTCCATCCAACACAAAGAAGTCTAAACAGACATCCATCCAATAAGGCAACTTGGGACCCATGGTTTAGTGAGCACCACCAGATTAAAGGGACGTACAGAGGGCAAATTGGCAAATTGAACCCAAAAGTCTAGCCTAGGAATGGTGACCACTCTTTCAGATTTCTCAATATTGTCACAGTTTATTCCCATTCTCCCAATACAGTTTTTGGTGTCACCTGTTTCACTCTCAAAAGTATCATTGTGTAGATGATAAATTTCCTGACCAAGAGTCTGAGGTCTTTCCTGCATTTTCGACAGCTCTTCCTTCCTGAATGACCCCTCTCTATGAATTCATCGGTTGCTGAGATTTCTTTGTTCTGCATTGCCTGTCTGTGAATGCTGCTTACAGGTTCTGCACTGCAGATCTAAAATGGGACTTCTCTCTTCTATCTCTGGTGCCAGTGCCTTAATCCAGATCAGCACATCTTGCTTCAACTTGAATAGCCTTTCCTGGTCTCATTCGAGTCTATTCATCATGCAACAATCAGTTAACATTTTTGAATATAAGTCAGATTGTATCACTCTGCTTCAAAGAATGAATTAAAAAAAAAATAATGACAACTTTCAAAAGCTTTCCAATGATCCTAAAATAAAAATAAAACTCCTTAAATCACCTACAATGTTTGCTTTGATACTGACGCTGAATATGAATCAGACTTCATATTGTCTCACATAGCCAGTTTTCTTTCTAAACTACCACTAAATTAGACTCATGCAAGGTATTTAAAATGATATATCCCTTTCTGACACAAACACTGTATGAAGTGTGCTGTTTCCTTGCCTAAAAATATTCAATTTACTATTTATTTATTAAACTCCTATTCATCTTTAGGTCTTGGTTTAAAAGCCTAATCCTCAACTGTGTCTTCCAGTCCACCTATGAGCTACATTAATCCCCCTCTACTATTCCCTTACATAGTATTTTCCTCTTTTCTTTCATAGCAATTTTCGCTACTATGACACAAGCATATCTGTGTTTACTTACTGTGTGTCTGTGTTGCAAGTAGATTCTAATTTCAACGAAGAGAAGAATAATGTCAAGTGTTCAGTATTGTATATTTTTATCTTAGCATAGCACGGTACTTATTATATCCTCTGGGTTCACAAATAGGTTTCCACAAATATTGATTATCTGCCAAGCACTATGCTCAGGTAAAAATTTCAGGTTAGTGATAACTCTAGGTTTAAGACCTATCAAGGAAACATTTTGTTATAACTCATTCTTTGGTTAACAAATAAAAAGTTAAAGTTTATGGATATCAGATATAAAGTCAAAAGAGGCACCCTGTTTATCATTGTATAATTTGAATTTAGACATTAAGGATATGCTTGTAATAAAAGTATGTGACTGGGGTTTAGGCATACATTTTTAAAGGTTTTGTGATTATTTTTTGCATAAACTTTCTCAATGTGCTTGGAAACCTCACTCTATAAATACCTTTCTCCTCAAGGTAAATATTTAACCAACCTCTACTTTCCCAGTTGCTCCTCTAAAAGTCAGAAGGATCAATGACAACTCTCCAGAATAATCTGAAGCAACTGGACATAACTCTGCTGTTGTTATAACACCTTCCAAGATGCACTAATGGAAGAGTCATCTTCCTCTGGCCTGAGAAAAGAATGACTTGCAGGAAAATGTTTATAATATCCATCATTGATGCCAGAGGGCATGCCGTGCTTTCCTGATTTCAACTTTTAACTTACTGCTAGGTTGGCCTACCTCTACTAAAGGAGGTAAATGCTGAAACAAACATACTTAAGCCTCATTCATCCCTTGAGCTATTTCCTTCCAACTATATTCATCTAGAAGGAGCTTTTTTACCTTTAATCTGTCAAATATTGGTAGTATAACCCAGGTACTGAAACTTCAGTGGTAACAGTTGAAAAAAATGTGAAAGGTCAGAAGAAATATCTTTTGACCAGAGTATTAAAAAAAAATTGGTAGGTAAATTGTTTCTCAGGTACTCATAAAAGTAGACAATTAATATACATACACTTTACACACACACAAGTTGAGTCTCACAAGCTTATGTCAAAAAATGCACCCGATATGAAATAGAAATTATTGTCAATAGTTGAGATTTCTTTGTGCATTTTCTGTCTATAAATAATAGCTGTAACATTCATGTAAAAATATGGATTGGAAATGTAAGTCACATCCTTGATTTCTCTAAACATCCTCCCTTTTTTTCTACCTGTATTATCCAGTTTCTCCAAGAAGCAGACACCAAACAAATTCAACATATAAGACATTAAGGGAAATGACCTGCTTGAAAATGTGAAGAAGTTTTGGAGGATGGGAAATTTCTCAGAGCTTCATGCAGGTATGATTGCAAGGGAAGGAAGGAAGGAAGGAAAGAACGAAGGAAGGAAGGAAGGAAGTTAGTTTGTTGGGGTAGAAGTATTTTAGATGATAATGCAGTCCTAGGAAAATGTTGACTAGATAATGAACATCTAGTGATCTTTAAGCCAATTTGTACCATCAGAGGAGCACCATATTTTCTAGAAGCTGGTCTGCTATATTAACCCCTCATACACTTAGTTTTTAGCTAGTAGTAGCCTATGAGACATAGCCACCAGGGCCTGCATCATTTCCACCCCTGCCATTGGAGATCTGGGAATCCCATTGGAGTGGCCATATCATCCCTAATAGATCTACTTTATTTCAGAACATCATCTGTCAACTAGAGTCGTAGTTTGTCTCTGCCTGCAGTACTCCCCCAACCCTGTCACCTTTCTCTTCTTAATAATTCTTCCTCACTACAGCCTTTTGATTTTGTCATTTTTCCTGTAATGTAAATTTGAGTATACTTTGTTTAAAAACTTAAGTGGTTCCTTATCACCTTTAGGTTAAAACCCGAATTTGTTATATTTGTTAGTTAAGGTCATGATATTCCTCTTGCAGACTTTTTTTTTTTTTAATATTTTTTATCTTGAACAGCCTCTTCCGAATGACTTGCTATTCCCAACACAAATTTTTTCTCTCTAGTCCTTAAGCTTTTACAGATACCATTTAGGCTACCTATAATGCCCTTTACTATTCTTATTAAAACTATTCTATGTCTCACTTCATGTTATGGCTAATATGCCATCTCTCCTGGGAAGTTTCTGCTAAGTCCCTGGCAGGGTACTCCACATCTGTGTTCTCACAGAACCAAGAACTCAGCCAAATGTCCTTTATTCTGCATTCCAGTAACTTCTTTGCTTGTCCGACTTTTCCATTGGCAGCAAAAACTGGAAAAATTCCTCACCCAGCTCAGATTATGTTATATAGTGTTAATATATTTGTTAAGTGCATTAATAAAGTAATCACACTTAATTGACATTAGGATACAAGGCTATTAATAATGAAGGTCACTATTCAATGTTTGGGTTCCATGAGAAGCAGAGAAATAAACTAGACTTCTGTGACTGGATGCTATAAAGCAGCTGACCAAAAATTAGGGACTAGAGAAAATGCTATATATTAGTATCTGCTACTCAGTTTTTCATACAAACTAAAGCACTACTTCTATAAAATGTTTCACTGTCAGTGTTTTAGCTTCTGAATGTGGTGAATATATATTCACTTGTATGTGATATAAAGGAAACTCTTTCAGAGTTTAAAATATCCCTGTAGATGCAGATGTGAAATCACATGTAAAGTTCTCATAGGTTTCAGGTTAAAAGAGGTTGACATGGTGTTATGCCCCAGACAAAGAAGAAAAGAATTAAAATGTGATTATTCTTGTAGACACAGAGATACCTATTTCGACCTAGAGTTTATAAAATTTGCATCCCAAGCTTGTGCACCATTGCTACAGCTCTGTTCAAAACTTACCATTTTTCTCTTTTTATCAAATCTAATCCTAAACCACTTAAGATAACTTTAAGGAAAAGTAAAAAATTATATCCACTCAAACTTTGCAATACATAGAATATAAATTGACAAATTATATTGATTTAGGACTCATGGCCACCATGTTTCCTCATGACTTCCTAATAATAATAAATATTATTCTAACAACAATGAAGCTAACTCTTTTTGGGCATGCCAAATTAAAGTAATCTCTTAGTTATCTGGTATTTAGAGAGCAACATCGTTTCTTACTAGACATTTATTATTTGTTTAATATAAGGGTACTGTTGTAAGAAAACCCATAAAATTATAAAAATTGCTATAATGAATTATTTGTTATTAAAGTACAATTAAGCAATTTTAGTTGTATTTTGCCCCTTCATAGGGGATAGAAGCCAATTGTCGATTATCTTACCCTGGGCCTTTTAAAGAACAAAGATAAAGGCCAAGTTTCCTAGGTGGTTCCCTTCAAGGGGAAGGACAGTAAGCAGAATGGAAAGCGAGTGAAGAACATGACAAAAGCAAGTACGAAACGGTACAATATCAATTTGGCCACATCTTCAGGATAAAAGAAAATAATGAAGTAGTTGGTAACAGAGAATGTCTTCTAGAAGATAGGCTTTGTGAAAACACGATACTTTGGCATAATCCATTACAAAAATGAAGGAAGAGGGTATTTTTTAATTGATCTTTTCTGTTTAATCTTCTGATTCTTATTCAACCCAAGTGGGCATTAATTACGACATTTGGAGTTGGCTTTCTTCCAAGTAGTCCCACAGCACACTGCCTTATATAACCAGAGAAGCGGTAGGAAAGAACCACACCCTATATGCATCCAGGGTGTGCATGACCCTGAACTCTGTGCAATAAGTAATAGCAATAAGTAATAAATGACATTCTTATTCATGGGGATAAGGAAGGGGAGGAAATGATGGTTGTGATAGCAGTGACAATGGGCATCTTATTCATCCTTCCTTTTACTTTAATAAGAATTTGCATGCTGAATGTCAGGACAATACAGATTTTGATGGCTAAAATTTGAGTATTCAGATCTTGATTTCCAAGAGCTTACAGACATGTGTTGGTGTTTTTGTGTGCGTGTGTGTTTTGCATGTGTGCAAGTATCACAGCTTCTGCATCTACATTATATGGATTAAGACTGAAAGTGAGTTGTTTTATTTGTAGGGATAGAAGTTATCTCCTTTGGAAGTCAAAGCTGGCCTGGGTCAACTTTTATCTCAAAATAAGTGAGACAGTAGAGGAGTACTCAGTCTGTTCCAGTACAAAGCAAAATCTGCCTCACTTTGCCATCATATTTACATAAAAACTCTGCATGTGTAAGATAGCAATAAGAGTGTCTTACTGTTTCTCCAACTTATTATCTTACAGTTTTCTCTTATCTCCTGAAGTGTTAGTTGAAAAAAAAGCAATTCCATGTTTAAACAAAAACACATAATGAAATAACTTCTTAATTTGTTAATAACCCACCGGGCTCTCAGTTTAGAAATCTCATAACTTTTCACCAGCACTGCTACTAGTTGACAGATAGGAGGTAATGTAGACTCTGATAGAATTGTCTATTTTATACCCCAATTTTGAGAATTTGTTCTTTATTGCAGCCTTGTGTTTCTCCAAACATTGTCAAGATTATTTTCATTGTCAAATTGGGATTCAGTGAGATGAGGAAGGCTAACACAATGGCCTTCTGAGTTTTTCTGAGACCTATTAAAGTAGAATAAATTCATGTGATGAAAAAAAGATTAAGAAAGAAAGAACATGAATACATTTAGTCACAAAAACTGCAATATATTTCTTTTTCTGTGGAAAAAGACTGTATGTTAACGAGATGGAATCCCCTGAGTGCCTGTCGCTTTTTGGTGAGATGTTGGTTGTTCATGGGGACACAGTCATCTGTTGGCCATCACAGTACCACGTTATGCCCTAAAACAGTTCTGCCTTAGGCTTTGAGAGAAAAACTCCTTATAATAGTAACTCATTAAAATGTTCTTTAGTTAAATGAAAGAGTTAACATCCTTCCTTGGCTCCTGACGCTCAGAGAGAGTGTGGATCTAAGAATAATTGGGCCCTCTGAAAATTATCAGTTCAATTCTGCAGTGAATATATATTTAAATTATTTCAAGAGAAGGAGAAAAAATTGGTCCACATAGAGGTTTATATGAGATTTAAAATACCTGCAGCTGCATCTTGCTCCTACTAAATAACTTCACCACTTTGAATAAATGAATAAAGGTAAGCAATGTTATCATTAGCTTTAACATCTTAAATGTGCAGGGCTTCATTTTATTTTTAATAATGTCTCTGGCACTGATTGTGGTTACTGTACCAAGAGGAATCCAATTAGAGATATCTTACTTGTAAACATATTTTACATGACAAATGTGGCAAAAAGAGGAGGAAGAGAAGGAAAGAGAGAAAAGTGGGGGAGGGGAGAGGCAGGGGGGCAGGGAGAGAGATCAATCCATCTAACCTGAAGAGAAATGGGTATTAGGTATCTCAAGTAATAGTGTAAATTAAAATATAATTTTTTTCTTAAAGAGTCCTATTTAAAAATTATCAGATGGCAGCTGTACAGAGTTTAGTACACTAAATGCTAGAGATGTACAGAGTTGAGGCCCAACATTTTATCCACCTACATTATACCACTAAGCATCATCAAATCATCACTGTCACGTACACTTCCAACTCGGGCATGCACAACACTTTTCTAAACTGGCAGTTCTAGCGATGGAGACTTTGGCAATGACTGGAAATACGAGGATTTTTGATCATCATAATAATGAATGAGGGATGCGATTGATCTCTGCTGAGCAGTG
>NW_003852664.1:702205-709759 GCF_000181295.1 Otolemur garnettii | reverse complement strand
ACATATACCTATTACCTGTAACAGCCTCCCTCCATTCTGAAGTACAAGCTGTGCCTCAGTCAGATGTTTGTAGCTCCTGGACTGCCCGTACTAGTAAGTTTAACTCAATAGCTTGGAGTAAAATCCTGTCATTTGGGACATGGATGAACATGAAGGACATACTGTGAAGTGAAATAAGCCAAGAGATAGACAAATACTGCATGATCTCACTCGTGTGATTTTTTAAAAAGTGGAACTCCTAGAAGCCAGGAATAAACAAGGGTTACCAGGGGCTGTAGGGAGGGTGTGTACTGGGGGGTTAAATGGATGGTTGGCAAAGGATACAAACTTTCAGGGGACAGGAGGAGAGTCAGCCGGTGAATATAGTTCACATCGATGTATTGTCTACTTGAAAATTGCTAGAGGGGTTGATTGAACTGTTCTCACTACAGACACTTTAGTAGGTAAAATCCTGCCTGTGTTAATTACCTTGACTTATCTGTGCCACTATGTATACATATTTCAAAACATCTTGTTAGACCCCATAAATTTTCATTTTAATTCAGCAACTTAAAAAGAAAACATAATTTTAATTCAACAACTTAAAAAGAAACCAGAAAGAGGAAAAAGGAAGAAAAAAAGGAAAGAAAGAACAAAATGAAAAGTGAGCTTAATAATAAGGCTAGGTATAGAATAAATGTGATAATATAAAAGAATGACTTAAAACAGGGCCAGCCAATATGTTCAGTAAATCTTAGCATTGGTAACGGGATCGTTACTATCAGGGCTGTTGCTGCTCATCAAGACTCCCTCAACACTGTGGGTTCAATTTATTTGTTGTACTTTTCCTTAGACTAAAGTTCAACTAGCCTCCTGGATTAAAAAATGAACAAACAAACAAAACAGTTGGTTATCCTGTGATTCTTTCCATTATCCTGTGATTCTTGCCCTGCCGTTTTCAGTTACTCAAAGTAACATTATAAGTAATCATGTCCTTTCAAGAAACAGTAAGAAGTCTCTTTCTGATGTCTTTAAAAATTGCATACAATGTTTAATCTCATTCTACCTCTCTTTGTTTTCCTTTACATTTTTGGGTAATTTTATTTGTAATTTTGTGCAGAGACTCAGAGGAGAAGAAAGTAACGCTGTCCAAGTTTCAGCACCATTTAAAGGCTTAGCTGGAGATCATCTTTACCAGAGTATGTACATATTAAAATTCGTTTCATCTCTAATCTCTTTCAATTAAAAAGACAGAGTTGCCTTCAGGTTTGTGGAATTTATGATATGAAACACCTTAGATGTGCTGTAACTGTTAAACTGAATTTTGTTTAGTATTTTGATTATAAATTACGGAAATGGTACATTAACTCCTTTCTGAGGCTAAGATTAAACGGCTCCATTTCTTTGCTGCTGTAGTGTTTTTCAACATATGTTATATTTATAATTGCCTTATTAAATCTTATACATTGTGAGTGATAATCATATTGCCCAGAGCTATAAAATCATCAAAATATATAATGGCGTTTTAAGTTGTTGTTATCTACAAAAGGGAATTTTTATTTTTAGCTTTTTAATAATGTTTTCAGCTGAGTGCTGGGAATAGTCCTAAGCTATTCAGAAGAGAAATATTTCCACTATATATTTAGAAAGTGATATTAAAAAAGAAACTAAATTTCATACTAAATTTCAGCCAGTAACAATGGATGGTATAGAACAACTTCACCATAGAGAAGAACTGAGTATAGGTCATGGCTTGAAGGAGAAAACTCAGATAGATAAAATCAAGTTCAAGGGCCAACCTGGCAACATTCCCTCTGCTGATAGCCTCTCTCCTTTTTTACTCTATGTGGTCATGAACCTGAGTTATGATATTCCAATTGGCTGGGACCCCAATATACCAAACCTCTTTTCTTCTTTTATTTCTTTTCTATTATTTAACATCCTAGATAGCAAACCTGATTCTAATTCCTGGTTTGTTTTATTTGCTTCATGATTTAGCTTTGCATGTTTGACCCAGGGTTTTATAACAATTTCTGCTATCTCCAAATTAGTAGCTGAGTAGAGAAAGCATAATGAATTCATTTTCTTGACCCTTAGACTATACATACCTGCAAAGGTAGTGCCATACCCCAAACATCCACTGAAAGAAGGCAAAAGCAAATACCTATCACTGCTCCAGGATGTTGCAAAATGTAGAAGTGGCAAGCTGATGACAATTGATATTAGTAATAAATTAAATAATACATAATTTAGAAAATATTTTCGAAGAGATTTCAGCCATTTTAAAAACAGTTTAGGTCAATTCTTTAATTTTTCAGAATGACATATTCTTCTGGGAAAATGGTTGGTTTCTATGAGATTGGTACAAATATTATCTTGCAAGATGCAGGAATATTGCTCTAATAAAAAAGTACTCCCATATGATTTAGCAATTTCACCACTGGGTATCTATCCTAAAGAAAAGCTATCTGCTCTCTCATGAGTATCGCAGCACTATTCACAATAGCCAAAATATAGAACCAAACTGAGTGCCCATTAATGAATGAATGGATAAAAACAATTTGACTTATATGTATATCATGTATATGTATGTACATTTATATGTGTGTATATGTATATATAATGAAATATTATTTGGTTATAGAAATGAATAAAGTCTGTTTTTTACAGAAACATGGATAGAACTGAAGGTCCTGTTGTTCAATGAAATAAGCCAAACACAAAAAGACAAATATCTCATGTGTTAAGTCATATGTGGGAGCTAAAACAATGGATCTCGTGAAGCTAGAGAGAGTAGAAACCAGGAGATGTAGTGGGAAGAGCAGAATGAGAAGTTCATCAATGGGTACTAATATATGCTTCTTCAGAAGAATTAATACCCAGTGACAGATCAGGAGCATTATTATAATTTATTGTAATTTACAAAGTTTATATTTACAAATATATCCAAATGTGGTGGGAGAATACCTGAAATGTGTGAAGAAAATTCAGCCTCTTTCTACAAGGAGAAATTTGGCCTTCACCAAAAGAGCACCCAAACTACTGAGATTCTGTCCTTTCTTACGGTCTCTACTTGCTGTGGACACTTTCTCATCTTGATCTGTGTAAAGGTTTCATTCTTGCAATCCCTTCTCTTTTGCTTTTTCCATGCCCTCTTCCTATTAAGTCATTTTCATTAATTTAAAGGGCATGGCCTATTATCTATTGCTTTTATTATCTGGCAGCTAGCACCCCATTTCTTTGTTCTTTTTAATGGCAAAATGAACCAAAACATGCACCTATTTTCTCTACCCCCAGTCTCAACACTCATTATCATCCTTTCCCATCAGACTTCTAAGCTGACAGATGTGTGAAACTTCTCTCCATAAAGTAACCAATCACTTATAAATTCATATGTTTAATGGTCAGTTTTCTTCTCTGTCTACACGCCATCCTTCAGTAGCATCATCTTACCTACTTCTTGCCAAACCCTGATTGATAATGAGAGTAGAGTCCACTGTGGAACAAGTTGTCTTTATTTGATAAACAGAGGTGCTCTATATGATAAGTAATTGTCTCTTCTCCCCACTCTCCATCTCTCCCACTCCCATGTCCCAGTCATACAGACTCTCCATTTATCTAACTTTTATTGCTACTTCAATGTCTGTTTGGATCCCCACCATCTTGTGAGAGCCCCAGAGCTGCGATATTACTCAGACTGCTGTTCATTTACCATTTACTGTATGTTATCATTCACTGAGCTGCTTTGGAAGCACGTGCCATAAATCAATCTATCAATCTATCTTCATCATCCTTACCTATCATCTTCCATCTCTTCATTCACCAATTTTGCAAGACATAAGTTTCTTCGTACAGAAGTTTTGCTCCTAACCTCTTGCTTTTTGTTCCATGTTGACACGCGTCTAACCCAGAACCATCTACCGGGAGATGGGACCTTCCTTGATCGTACTGCAGTGTCGTAATCATTACAAATTAAATGATTAAATTGGAATTGGTCTGTTTCTGGACTGTGGATTGTTTTCTGTTAATTAATGTATCATTGTGTCAGAATATTGTGAGATATTGGGTAAGAAGGAATAAACATGCATTAGTGGTGACACTGGGAAGAAGATACCACTTGGATTTAATTGCTAGTAATAGTGAAATAACAGTCAGTTCTCCCATTTCTGAGTGTAGAAAGAAAGGAGCACTTCGCCTTCCTTTCAGATGTGCATCTCTTCTTCATATCCTATAGGTGACCATTTCTGAGGGATGAATAGGAGAAAACTGTCATCCCTTACTGTTTTCTGAAACCCCATCATACTATAGTACAACTTAGAACTTCCAGAGTTAACTTAGTGAAAAATAATTGTGTAGACTCTAAATTTTCCTCTAGCAGGGAAAGAAGGGTGTGTTTTTTGTTGATTATTCCAAGAACTCTGAAAATATTAGAGGAATTTTCCTACACATCTTTATAACATGATCAAAAGAAAAGAAGATAAGGGAAGGAACACTCACATTTAATGAGTCTCTCAACCTGCTAATCATTATACTAAATGTTCTACACATGTTATTTTAAGTTTTACAACGATTGACTGGTAGGTAATATTACATTTATTTTACACATCAAAAAATTGAGCCATAAAAAACTAAAAGGGATTCTAGTGCCAGGACAAGATGTGATAGACCCATGTTTTTCTGTTAATTTCCTCTAAACACAACTAAACACTTGTAAAAAACCAATTCAACGGAAACGGTAAAATGACTCAAAAATGTGAAAGGGGAAGGGAAATTGGGTAGAGATCTTAAGATTTAAGGAAGGATGCCACAGCGATATTTCTGGGCTTATTTTTTCCATAATTCTCTCAGAGAGGTTTACAACTGGGAACTGAAATTAGGCATGTTTCTTTGCAACAAACAAAGAAAAAAAAATAAAACAAGAAAACTCTGTTCTCTCTAGCCAAAGGACTAGAAAAGGAAAAGCCAAGCAGAGGCCTTTTAGGAGCTCCAACCCTGGGCCGAAACACTTAGGCATCCGCAAAATGACTATTCTGATCCTTGCAGAGCACCTGACATCTTCCAGCCCTCCACTCAGTGACAAACTGTTATTTGGGTTGGCTATCTTTCCTGAACTTCCTACACAGGGCCCCAGGCAGCCCAAGTAGCACCAGAAGTAATTCAGGCAACAGAAGAGCAAAGACAATTAGAACGGCATTGCAAGGAATCTGAAAACTAAACTGTCATGGAATTATAGGTGACACTCATCATAAATAGTATGACTGTCTGCTAAAACACAATATTTAAATAAGATCAAGAATCTTCTAACATGAAGAATGTCCAGCATATATTTTCAAAAAGACAACTTGAATGAGGACAAGCACCAAAATAAAATAAGTGTTGTAATTATCTGACAAGAAGTTTAAAGAATCTATAATAAAAATACTTTAACAGTTATAAAAGAATTGAAAACACAGAAAATTTTAGGAAAGATATTTAATTTATACAAAAAAGAATTTAACAGAGATCATAGAAGTGAAAATACAATAACTAAAATAAAAAAACTCATTGGGTAACCTCCATAATAGAGTGGAAAGGACAGTGAATTAAGTCATTGAACTTGGGACAGAGCAATAGAGTTTACTCAGTATGAACTTCGTAAAGGAAGTATCCTGGAGATGAATGAACACAGACTCACAGGCTGGTGGGAAAGAAACAAAAGATTCAAAATTCATATTATCAGAGTTTTAGAGAGAGAGGAGGATGAATGAGCAACTGAAAAATATTTAGAGAAATAATGGCTGCAAACTTCATAAATTTGGGGAAAAATATTAACTTGTAGATTCATGAGGTGAACAAAATCCAAATAGAATAAAGAAATTTATACCAACGCACATCACAGTCAAACTTCAGAAAATTAATGACAAACTCAAAAAAAAGTTAAGGGAAAGAATGCATTTCTATAGAAAAATTCCAACTTGAATAACAACAGATCTCTTTGAAAAACAAGGGAGCCGGAAGAAGGCAGCACAACATACTTCAAGTGCTAGAAAAACAAACAAACAATTATTCCACATTTGGTGAAAATATCCTTTAGGAATAAAGAAAAAAAAATTAAAACCTCAGATGAAATGAAATCAGAATAATTTGTCTCCACTAGATCTATCCTTAAAGAACGGTGAAAAGAAGCTTCAGAAACAGAAAGAAAATGATACTAACAGGTGCCTTGGAACTGTATAAAGAGACGGAGAACAGAATAAATAAATGTAACAGGAAATCTAACCTTTTGCTCCAAGTTTTTAAAATCGTATTTGATGGTTGAAGTGAAAATTATGACACCATTTGATGTTGTATTCAATATATGAAGGGGAAGTACTTTAAAATTGTATTTTTAAAGTGTGGAAGATAAACAATTGTAAATGGAATTCAGATGGTAATAGTCGCTTGAAAGTGGTAAAATAGCAACAGTGGTAGGCTGAAAAAAGTTGGATATGTTTACTGTAATACCTAGAGCCACCACTAAGAAAATGGTTTGAAGCAATAAATCCAAAGCATTATAAGTAAATCTAAATAAAACCCTCAATATGTTCAAGTAGTGCACAAGAAAATAAGAAAAGAGTAAATTAAGAATAAGAATGGAAAAATAGAAAACAAAAAGTGAAATAGTGAGATCTGACTTATCAACAATTACTGTAACTTGAAATAGTCTAAACACATAGATTAAAATATGGAACTGGCAGAGTGAATTAAAAACAAAAACACAGAAGCAACCTGAAATCCAAGTTCATTCTGTATAAATGAAACTCACTGCAAATGTAATGATCTGAGTAGACTCAAGGTAAAAAGATGGATGAAGATACATCGGGTGGTATGGCTCTTTTAGAATTTGTCTGGAAATGTTCCAAGTTTTTGGAAAAATTCATGAAAAATCAAATATATATATGTATACACACACATATATATATGTATGTATCAAATGAACATTAATTTGTCTATTTTTCGAGACTTTGGAAAAAATAAGAAGTTTTGATGACTCTATACTGAACCTCAGAATCAAAGAATTCTATAATAGTCACATTCTCATTTGGCAATGTGAATGTTATTTTCTTTGCATTATTATAATTATTGCTTAATACTTCATTGCAACAATCGTCTGATTTCTTTTCCGAACGTATTTATCTTCATTCATTCTTTATGAGGTTTTTGTTTCTAGTCCTTATCTTAAACATTGTTATTGTTGGTAACTTTTAAGCCTTTTTGATTCTATGAAGGCAAAAAGTGGAAACCTAATAATCACCTGTATATGTAAAAATAAAAAAATAATAAAATTAAAAAAAAAGACCAGTAATGATTATATTGATGTCATACAAAGTATACTACAGAACAAAGACATTAACTGGGGATAAAGAGTGTTATTACACAATGAAAAGATCAAGTCATCAAGTAAATACACTCATCTTCACTATGAATGCACCAGACAGCAGAGTTTCCAAATCCAGGAATAAATCTCATAAGCTAAATGAAATAGAATAGATAAATCTATAATTACAGATTATAGATTTCAACGCCCCACTCTGAGCAATTGACAGAGCTACAACT
>NW_003852664.1:696510-700049 GCF_000181295.1 Otolemur garnettii | reverse complement strand
AAAAAAAAAAAAAAAGCTTTGATTACAATAGTTCACGGTGGGCTTGTGTTGAGCCTGCCAAAAATCTGAGCTAGATCAGAGCCTTTTTTGAAATAAACACAAGCTTAATCTGATGTAGATGTTTCAAAACTCCCAGTGCTTTAGTTATAACATCATCTGTTACTGAATGATTTATAAATCACCCTCTATCGACAAATTTCTACAAGGTAGAGGGTAAGATAGCTTAACCTGAAGACATAAGGACTCATCTAACTCATCCTTTAAAACACATTTAGCATAGAACAGCTCTTCTTGGCAACAAACAAATAAGCATTTTCTGTCCATGCTTTGGTAAAACCACCATTGTATCTGAAAATTCACAATACTTAAAATGTTAACTCTTTCATCTTAGTGATCAGTCAACATATGACCATTGCTACTATTACTAAGTGCTGCGAGAGGAACTTACCACTGAGAGCCTGCTGCATGCCTAGAACTGAACTGTGTGCTTTCAAATAGCATTTAAGATTCTTAAATGCTTAAAGACTTAAAGTCTTGAGTCTGACAAGGAGGCTTAAATGCCAGCTTCTCCTTTCACTCCTGAGGATCTTGGGCATGTTACTAACCTCTACGGCCTTACCCTTTTGTTAAAATAGAGATAACCCCTGCTTCGTAAGACTGCTCTGAAGAAGAACGAGTTAATACATGTAAATCCCTTAGAGCATTGCCCGGTATAAAAGCATCTATTCAGTATTAATTATCATTGTTGTTATTTTAAATTTATTGATTTTAATATAATTTAATTTTAATGTATTTATATTATTTATTTATATTATTCCTATTTACTATACAAAGGATAAACCTGAAGTCCATTAATTTTCTTAACTTTCTATGATATTTGAATACCGGCTTATTTGACACCACGCACTACGTGTTTAATCACAAACTTTCATTGCCTCTTTACAATTCACCCATTACTTCATGAGAACAAACAACAATTTTAAAAATTAAAATTGCCTGGTATTCATCTTTTAGTTAGATTTGCACCTCAACAGACACAGAAAAAACAGCTTGTGCCTAGGAACATTAGGGGAAGAGAGAACTTGTTCAATCATTCATATACATTTTCAGGGAATCATTAAAAATGGACACTAGTTTATAGTCAAAATGAAGATTTCTTACAAATAGTCAATCTTTACCTTGAGATGTCTATGTTCACAGAGAAAAGCCTAGTGATTTTAATTTGTTGAGAGATCATCTTTGCAAAAATGGTACTGATCTGGTACAAGCTCTCTGTTTCAAATCTTTATTCTAAATGTATGATCTGGAATAAGAATGTTATTGAGCTCTGCATATTCCCTATCAGGTAGATTGTTGTAAGAGTTAAATAGCTAATGTGTAGAAAGCCCTTATCACAGAAACTAGAATATTTGTAACAATAAATGTGAGCTGCTACTGTCAGTGGTGGAGATGGTATTCCTATTAATTACAACATGCAAAATAGGTTTAAATCAGATTGTCCCTCTCACCAACATCATTCATGACAAACAGATCCATAAAAAAAGGACTTTTATTATTATCATTCAGAAAAATAATTGCTAAATTATGCCAGTATGTGAGTAAAATTACAAAAGAGATTCTCTTCTGAAATCCACCTTCGAACAGAAATGAAATAACTATGCCAAAAAGCAGGCTATTTTCACCACTTTATAATTCAGCCCAGAGAACACGGACATCCAGGTCTGTTGTGGCTGCAGATCCAGCCTGTAGCATCTCCATAACTGCTATGGGGAGAGGATCATCAGCAATTTTGTGACCCTCCAGGGATTTTATTTGTCAACGCATACGAGAAAGCCCTGTAGAAACAAGCAGGGTCAATGTCCTAAGACAAAAGATGAAAAGTCTGTAATAAAGGAACGCAGAACAGTTATTTGCTATCTGGTTGGTGGCAATTATTCTGTGTGATAATGGACTCAAATCTAATTATTAGTATTATTAAGCAATTATGTGGCACTTTATTTTTGCAAAATGCTTTACAATAATTCTTTTTTAGATAGTCATCACAATAACCCACTGAAAGAGGTCAGAATATCTTCAAGGAAGAAAAGATGAAGTTATTTTTTTTTCTGAAATACCTTACAATAAAATCCTCTAATTTTCTTGATACTAAACACAAACATTGTATTTGAGATTTGTTTGGTCTTCTAGCACATGACCTGGTGTAATAATGTGCAATTTGAAATCACCCTGCCTCTTAACTGCCTGATGCAATAACTGAGGAAGCCCTGTGTCCTCAAGGACAATACAAATAACTATAAAAATTAAAAATGTGAGGACTAGATATCAGCAAAGCAGAAATTCAGGAAAGGAAATGGTTAAAGGAACTTTGCCAATTGGTTAATCAGAGATGATAATAACAAGGAATATTTGCATAGCATCACAATTCTCCAAAAATTGTTAGCCAATGTATTTAACAATGTCTTAGTTAATTATCATAATTACTCTAAGAATATATTTTTTTCCAAAAAATATCTTTTTATAGACACAGAATTGGACTTCAAAGAGGTTAATAACTGGCTCAAGGTAACACAACTAGTAGTTAGTTTAACTCTTCCTAATCTAGACCAAACTTGAACAGGTTGAATACAGTTATTCAACCTATTCAAGTGAATGGTTTACTATAAGTGGTGCAACCAATTTCTCTACTCATGCTAACGGGCTGCAAAAAAGAAAGAATTTCCCCTTTAGCAAAATTATCCATGTAAGCTAGCCTACCGCATGTATCATCTCCTCCCAAAGAGTGTGTCAGTCCAGTATGTAGGATGTGTATTCGTGCTGTTGCTGGACATGTCCCAGGGGAATGAGAAGTGATGGGTTTTCAGCGTCCTGACACCACCACGAGTGGTCCAGGTGAGTGTGCACTCTCAGCACCACCATCTGTTTACCTGGATGGTTATTAGAGTGTCGTAGAAATTCCTGGCCAACAAGGGCATTGCCTTCTTGTGCCATCTAGCTCTATTCTAAAGATCCTGAAACTGTAGTAAACTTGAGAGCAAGCACGTGTTACTCTCTGAAAAGTCAGAATCTGCTGCTCTCTAGACACCAGAGAAAATGGAGTTGCAAGAGAGTAGGGCAACATGGATGGTGAAGAGAAGCCTCTAGTTCTGATAGCTGAGAGCAAAAGTGGAGGCTCCATGCTTAGAAAACACACTACTGACTGCACCAGGTCGGAATTCTCGGCCTTCCAACACCATCTTCCCTGTATGAGGCACCACGGACCTGGAATATACACCCAGGAGACTTATCTAGACAGTGCTTTGGAGATGGACATCAGATAGCAGGGGGCAGAAAACAAACAGAAAAAAAACAGAAACAAACAGAAACAAACAGAAAAAAAAAGATAGGAAGTCCTGCCAGTACCCACAAGGAGGAAAGGATTTTGTGCCCAGCACCTAAGATCCACACCAGATCCAAAGGGTGCAGTGCAGCAGAAGCAGTGAGGGACCAGCGGCCAGGAGACAGCTGGGAGGAAAGGCTGGGCTACTGCGCTTCCTGTTTGC